>NC_069501.1:547594805-547607305 GCF_027579735.1 Bombina bombina | reverse complement strand
GTGGCTGCTTTGCAAATCTGATCAACTGAAGCTTCATTCCTATACGCCCAGGAAGTAGAAACTGACCTAGTAGAATGAGCTGTAATCCTTTGAGGCGGAGTTTTACCCGACTCGACATAGGCATGATGAAACAAAGATTTTAACCAAGATGCCAAAGAAATGGCAGAAGCCTTCTGACCTTTCCAAGAACCGGAAAAGATAACAAATAGACTAGAAGTCTTTCGGAAATCCTTAGTAGCTTCAACATAATATTTCAAAGCTCTAACTACATCCAAAGAATGCAACGACTTTTCCTTAGAATTCTGAGGATTAGGACACAATGAAGGAACCACAATTTCTCTACTAATGTTGTCAGAATTCACAACCTTAGGTAAAAATTTAAAAGAAGTTCACAACACCGCCTTATCCTGATGAAAAATCAGAAAAGGAGACTCACAAGAAAGAGCAGATAATTCAGAAACTCTTCTAGCAGAAGAGATGGCCAAAAGAAATAAAACTTTCCAAGAAAGTAATTTAATGTCCAGCCAATGCATAGGTTCAAACGGAGGAGCTTGAAGAGCCCCCAGAACCAAATTCAAACTCCAAGGAGGAGAAATTGACTTAATAACAGGTTTTATACGAGCCAAAGCTTGTACAAAACAATGAATATCAGGAAGACTAGCAATCTTTCTGTGAAAAAGAACAGAAAGAGCAGAGATTTGACCTTTCAAGGAACTTGAAGACAAACCTTATCCAAACCATCCTGAAGAAACTGTAAAATTCTAGGAATTCTAAAAGAATGCCAAGAAAAATTGATGAGAAAAACACCAAGAAATGTAAATCTTCCAGACTCGATAATATATCTTCCTTGATACAGTTTTACGAGCCTGTAACATAGTATTAATCACAGAGTCAGAGAAACCTCTATGGCTGAGAATCAAGCGTTCAATCTCCATACCTTCAAATTTAAGGATTTGAGAAACCTGATGAAAAAAAGGACCTTGCGATAGAAGGTCTGGTCTTAACGGAAGAGTCCACGGTTGGCAAGTGGCGATCCGGACAAGATCCGCATACCAAAACCTGAGAGGCTATGCTGGAGCCACCAGCAGAATAAACGAACGCTCCTTTAGAATCTTGGAAAAAGAACTAGAGGCGGAAAGATATAAGCAGGATGATACTTCCAAGGAAGTGACAATGCATCCACTGCTTCCGCCTGAGGATCCCTGGATCTGGACAGATACCTGGGAAGCTTCTTGTTTAGATGAGAAGCCATCAGATCTATTTCTGGAAGTCCCCATATTTGAACAATCTGAAAAAATACCTCTGGGTGAAGAAACCATTCGCCTGGATGTAGCGTTTGGCGACTGAGATAATCCGCTTCCCAATTGTCTATACCTGGGATATGAACCGCAGAAATTAGACAGGAGCTGGATTCCGCCCATACAAGTATTCGAGAGACTTCTTTCATAGTCAGAGGACTGTGAGTTCCTCCTTGATGATTGACATATGCCATGGTTGTGACATTGTCCGTCTGGAAACAAATGAACGACTCTCTCTTTAGAAGAGGCCACGACTGAAGAGCTCTGAAAATTGCACGGAGTTCCAAAATGTTGATTGGTAATCTCGCCTCCTGAGATTCCCAAACCCCTTGTGCTGTCAGAAACCCCCATACAGCTCCCCAACCTGTCAGACTTGCATCTGTTGAGATCACAGACTAGGTTGGAAGAACAAAAGAAGCCCCCTGAACTAAACGATGGTGGTCTGTCCACCACGTCAGAGAGTGTCGAACAATCTGTTTTAAAGATATTAATTGAGATATCTTTGTATAATCCCTGCACCACTGGTTCAGCATACAGAGCTGAAGAGGTCGCATGTGAAAATGAGCAAAAGGGGATTGCGTCCAATGCAGCAGTCATGAGACCTAGAATTTCCATGCATAAGGCTACCGAAGGGAAAGATTGAGACTGAAGGTTTTGACAAGCTGAAACCAATTTCAGATGCCTCTTGTCCGTCAGAGACAGAATCAAGGACACTGAATCTATCAGGAAACCTAAAAAGGTTACCCTTGTCTGAGGAATCAAACAAACTTTTTGGTAAATTGATCCTTCAACCATGTTCTAGAAGAAACAACACTCATAAAAGACTGGAAAGGTTCTTTCTAGTGAAAATGAGCAAAGGGAATTGAATCCAATGCTGTGGCCATAAGACCTAAAACTTCTATGCAAATATAGCAACTGAAGGAAATAATAGAGACTAAAGGAACCGATAGATGGAACCCAATAAAATTATCCCTTGTCTGATAGAGACAAGGACAGTGACACAAACAATCTGGAAACCTAAAAAAAGGTGACCCTTGTGTGAGGAATCAAGAGCTTTTGAAAAAAAAAATCCTCTAACTATGTCCTGAAGAGTAAGTAAATCATATGAGATTCTGCATCCTCAGAAAATAATCTGAATGAAAACAGAATAATGAAAATATGCATTTATTGTATCTAATGAAAACAAATAATGCTATCAATGACCATAAAGAGGCAAAATAGTTTGAATAAAACTCCAAAACCCGGTTCCTCAAAAGGAACTGGAAGAAATATCCCAGAAGATTCCAGGTCTGAGCAGCGCTTGAACCCCATGGGTGCCCAGCCATGCTTCAACAGTACCCAAAATATATAGGACAGAAACACAGTTAAAGAAAGTGTTAGCCTTACTGGAATAAAATCAAAGAAATTTGGACAAAATAAATTTCAAAGAAGCCTTAACCTGCCCCTTACCAGCCAAGCTGGAATACGGCACGTACATCGCAATATTAGGGAGCTGATTTCGAACTTCAATTATAGACATGTTACTTGGGAAAGAACTCAGGAATTCGTTCCTTAATAAGAACAACCAAACCAGTATAAGCTTAAAGTTTTAGTCTTAGAACTCAATCTTGAAGCCCAGAGTAACAGTTAAGAATTGAATCCAATTATAAAACAAATAATTGATTATCTTAGAACAAAAGAAATATGGATTTATTTATTTTTTATTATTTTTTTTTAAATCACAAAATTCTTCAAGCTAAAAAAGCTAAAGACATAGATTAACCCTCATTTGCGAAAATATTCAATAAAATGAAGACACAAATGAAATTATTAGCATGATAGTCCAGTTTAAAGGACCAGCCAATACAGTGGACTTGCATAATCAATAAATGCAAAACAACAAGACAAATGCAACAGCACCTAGTCTAGTAAATGTTGTCCCTTTAACAATGCTAAAATAAATCATAATCTGATACTTGATCTTAAAGTAAACAGAGAAAATGAAACAATTGCAATATCCAAATAAATCACAGGACCAAGAAAAGTACCTGAAACTAAATAATTTTCCATAAATAAGATACAACTATCTAAAGGAAAATAAATACTATTTTGCTATAGAAACAATAGCATAATTAGTAGAATTAGAGATAGTCCCAATAAATTGGAGAACCCTCCAAATTGAGTTTAACTGCTGGCAAAGAATATAGTTTAAAACCTTTGAAAAGAAATTTCTCAGCCTATTCCATTCCCTAGTATGGGGAATTGAAAAGAAAACCTCTGAAAACACAGAAGAAATAAATAGGCAGAAATAATGTCAGCTAGTCTTAAAGAACTAGTTACCTTAATATCCAAAATAATCAACACCTTTTCAACAAAGAACAAATGTACTTTAATAATAGAAAAATAAAAAAGTAGATTTGTTAGTGTGAATATCTGATGAAGAAAATTTCTGAAAGAGAAAAAAACATCATCAGAGAAGGATAAATCAGTATGTTGTTGGTCATTTGAAACTTCAATAATTAAAAAAGAAGTGAAAAAAGACCTAAAAATTTTACTAGAAGGCACGAAGTCAGACAAAGCCTTTAAAATAGAATCAGAAAAATATTTCTTATAAATCTTCTAAATATTTCTTGTAAGAAAGGAAATATATAAAGCATAAATACTAATGGATTCCGCATGTAAAAGTATAACATAATAACTTATTACAAACCATAGCTAAAGATAAACATTTATAACATTTAAAATAAATGAACTTAGCTTTGGTAGAACTGAAACTCAGTTAAGCGTTTTTCCAGAAGTGGCTTCTGATTCAGAGTCAATCTGAGACATCTTGCAATATGTAATAGAAAAAACAACATATAAAGCAAAATTGATCAAATTCCTTAAATGACCGTTTCAGGAATGGGAAAAAAATGCCAATGAACAAGCTTCTAGCAACCAGAAGCAATAAATAATGAGACTTAAATATTGTGGAGACAACAATGACGCTCAAATTTTTTAGCGCCAAAAAAGCCGCCCACATTATTTGGCGCCAAAAATGGCGCCACATCCGGTAACGCCGACATTTTTTGGCGCAAAAACGTAAAAAAAATGACGCAACTTCCGGCAACACGTATGACGCCGGAAATGACAAGAAAATTTTTGCGCCAAGAATGACGCAATAAAATGAAGCATTTTCAGCCCCCGCGAGCCTAACAGCCCACAGGAAAAAAAGTCAAATTTTAAGGTAAGAAAAAATTGAATTATTCATATGCATTATCCCAAATATGAAACTGACTGTCTGATAATAAGGAACGTTGAACATCCTGAATCAAGGCAAATAAATGTTTAAACACATATATTTAGAACTTTATATAAAAGTGCCCAACCATAGCTTAGAGTATCACAGAAAATAAGACTTACTTACCCCAGGACACTCATCTACATGTAGTAGAAAGCCAAACCAGTACTGAAACGAGAATCAATAGAGGTAATGGTATATATAAGAGTATATCGTCGATCTGAAAAGGGAGGTAAGAGATTAATCTCTACGACCGATAACAGAGAACCTATGAAATAGACCCCGTAGAAGGAGATCATTGAATTCAAATAGGCAATACTCTCTTCACATCCCTCTGACATTCACTGCACACTGAGAGGAAAACCGGGCTCCAACCTGCTGCGGAGCGCATATCAATGTAGAATCTAGCACAAACTTACTTCACCACCTCCACAGGAGGCAAAGTTTGTAAAACTGATTTGTGGGTGTGGTGAGGGGTGTATTTATAGGCATTTCGAGGTTTGGGAAACTTTGCCCCTCCTGATAGGAATGTATATCCCATACGTCACTAGCTCATGGACTCTTGCTAATTACATGAAAGAAATATATATATATTGACACACTCCAGCCACAAGAGGTCTAGCATTGTCTTGCATTAGGAGGAACCCAGGGCCAACCGCACATGGAGGGCTGTGCAGCCCCCAAAGAAATGCCACCCCACACCATTACTGACCCACTCCCAAACCGGTCATGCTGGAGGATGTTGCAGGCAGCAGAACGTTCTCCACGGCGTCTCCTGACTCTGTCACGTCTGTCACATGTGCTCAGTGTGAACCTGCTTTCATCTGTGAAAAGCACAGGGCGCCAGTGGCGAATTTGCCAATCTTGGTGCTCTCTGGCAAATGCCAAACGTCCTGCACGGTGTTAGGCTTTAAGCACAACCCCCACCTGTGGACGTCGGGCCCTCATACCACCCTCATGGAGTCCGTTTCTTCAGACACATGCACATTTGTGACCTGCTGGAGGTCATTTTGGAGGGCTCTGACAGTGCTCCTCCTGTTCCTCCTTGCACAAAGGCGGAGGTACCGGTCCTGCTGCTGGGTTGTTGCCCTCCTACAGCCTCCTCCACGTCTCCTGATGTACTGGCCTGTCTTCTGGTAGCGCCTCCATGCTCTAGACACTACGCTGACAGACACAGTAATCCTTCTTGCCACAGCTCGCATTGATGTGCCATCCTGGATGAGCTGCACTACCTGTGGGTTGTAGACTCTGTCTCATGCTACCACTAGAGTGAAAGCACCGCCAGCATTCAAAAGTGACCAAAACATCAGCCAGAAAGCATAGGAACTGAGAAGTGGTCTATGGTCACCACCTGCAGAACCACTCCTTTATTGGGGGTGTCTTGCAAATTGCCTATAATTTCCACCTGTTGTCTATCCCATTTGCACAACAGCATGTGAAATTGATTGTCACTCAGTGTTGCTTCCTAAGTGGACAGTTTGATTTCACAGAAGTGTGATTGACTTGGAGTTACATTGTGTTGTTTAAGTGTTCCCTTTATTTTTTTGAGCAGTAACAAAGGAAGGGGCAAATCTACAACACGGACACCATAAAAGTTCACTAATAAAAGTCAGAATTCATCAGGCCCAGGAAGGCATATGAATAAACTACACTTCCATAGCATGGCATTAGTTCTATGGCGAATGTATGAAACCTGCAAGATCATATGGTGTCTTTAAGGAGCCGGAAAAGTACAGCCTTTGGGGATTCTTTCACACTTGGTTCTGTGTACAGATTCTCTGTATCAACATAAAAAGCAACACCTTTATTATCAGGACATAGATGCACAGCCTTGTTATGTGGAGCAGCATTTAAATGATTAGCATACTAATATTCAAAGAGAGTGTTGTCCTGTCCTTGGCTAATACTGTAAACTATATATACACACATATAACCTAATCCTATTACCCATCAGAAAGGGTGCCAGCTGAATAGTGTATAGGGTATCTCCTGGATCTGCAACACACCCTTAAGAGGGGGCAGACAGATGGTGCCTGATGAGAGGAGGGAGCAGGTAGCAGATTCCAGGCACTGGGCTAATTATAGCTGCCCTTCTCCCAGACATTTCTGAGACAAAGCACTTAGGCAACGACATCACTATCCCTAAAGAGCATGGCAACTATCCCCCTTTACTCTGCCATACAGCAGTAAAGGGCACTGACATATAACCCATTCCATGCTAGTGAGTTTTGCAGAGAACATTTTCCTGCAGTCACCCACCAAACTGTCTCACTCAGCAACCCCCTGTGAGAGAATCTTCTTTCACATACCTCGGGCACACGTCCTGCCAGCCTGACTAATCCCTCCCCAGAGAGGCACATAGCCGACACACTGCTATCTCTCATTGTTCCCCCCTCCATCCCAGACAGGTAACCACATTCTCACCAACTAAACTAAATACAGCTCAGTTGTCTCATAAAAACACTGAAAATGCTGCATTATGAAGTGGTGAGAGACTTGAAAAGTATGCACCTTAATGCCTGTGCACTAGGTAGCAGTGAAAGGTACATGCCCTGATGCCTGTGCACTAGGTAGCAGTGAAAGGTACATGCCCTGATGCCTGTGTACTAGGTGGCAGTGATTGGTAAATGCCCTGATGCCTGTGCACTAGTTAGCAGTGAAAGGCACATGCCCCGATACCTGTGTACTAGTTGGCAGTGAAGGTACATGCCCTGGTGCCTGTGCACTAGGTAGCAGTAAAAGGTACATGCCCTGATGCCTGTGCACTAGCTAGCAGTAAAAGGTACATGCCCTGATGCCTGTGCACTAGCTAGCAGTAAAAGGTACATGCCCTGATGCCTGTGCACTAGCTAGCAGTGAAAGGTACATGCCCTGGTGCCTGTGTACTAGGTAGAAGTGAAAGGTACATGCCCTGGTGCCTGTGTACTAGGTGGCAGTGAAAAGGAAATTTATGCTTAAGTGATAAATGTATTTATTTTACGATATGACGCCTCCTGTTTAGCAGGAAGTGGCAAAGAGCACCACAGCAGAGCTGTATATATAGCTCCTCCCTTCCGTCCCCCTCCAGTCATTCGACCGAAGTTAGCAAGAGAAAGGAAAAGCCAAAGGTGCAGAGGTGACTAAAGTTTAACAAAAATAAATACCTGTCTTAAAAATGACAGGGTGGGCCGTGGACTCGTCATATCGTAAAATAAATAAATTTATCAGGTAAGCATAAATTTCCTTTGCTTTTATGACGAGTCCACGGATTTCATCCTTACTTATGGGATACATAAGCTATAGGACACAGATGAAAGGGAGAGACAAGACAGGAACCTAAACAGAACGCAACACTGCTTGAAGAACCTTTCTCCCAAAACCAGCCTCAGAAGAAGCAAAAGTATCAAATTTGTAAAATTTGGAAAAAGTGTGAAGAGACGACCAAGTTGCAGCCTTGCAAACCTGTTCAACAGAAGCATCGTTTTTAAATGCCCATGAGGAAGCCACAGCCCTAGTAGAATGAGCCGTAATTCTTTCAGGAGGCTGCTGTCCAGCAGTCTCATATGCCAGACGGATGATACTCTTCAGCCAAAAAGAAAGAGAGAGGTAGCCGTAGCTTTTTGGCCCCTACGTTTTCCAGAAAAAACAACAAATAATGAAGACGATTGACAAAATTCCTTAGTCGCCTGCAAGTAAAACTTCAGGGCACGGACCACATCCAAGTTATGCAACAGACGCTCCTTCTTAGAAGGATTAGGACATAATGAAGGAACAACAATTTCCAGATTAATATTCTTATTAGAAACAACCTTAGGAAGGAAACCAGGTTTGGTACGTAAAACCACCTTATCAGAATGAAAGATAAGATAAGGTGAGTCACATTGTAACGCTGAAAGCTCAGAAACTCTACGAGCAGAAGAAATAGCAACCAAAAATAAAACTTTCCAAGATAACAACTTAATATCTATGGAATGCATCGGTTCAAACGGAACCCCTTGAAGAACATTAAGAACTAAATTCAAACTCCAGGGTGGAGCAATTGGTCTAAACACAGGCTTAAAGGGACAGTCAACACCAGAATTTTTGATGTTTAAATCATAATAAAGATAGATAATCCCTTTATTACCCATTCCCCAGTTTTGCAAAACCAACACTGTTATATTAATACACTTTTTACTTCTGTGACTAACTTGTATCTAAGCATCTTCTGACCGCCCCTAATCACATGACTTTTAGTTATTATCTATTGACTTGCATTTTAGCCAATTAGTGCAGTGTCTGCCACTAGCCACGGGCGTGATCACAATGCTATCTATATGGCCTACATAAGCTTGCTCTCCCCTGCTGTGAAAAGTAAATAAAATAGAGGCGGCCTTCAAGGGCTTCGAAATTATATGTGCCTCCCTAGGTTTGCTTTCAACTAGAATACCAAGAGAACAAAGCAAAATTGTTGATAAAAGTAAATTGGAAAGTTGTTTAAAAAAAAAAATGAAAGTTTTTTTTGTACTTGACTGTCCCTTTAATTCTGGTTAGAGCCTGCAAAAAGACTGAACGTCTGGAACATCTGCCAAACGTTTGTGTAGCAAAATTGACAAAGCAGAGATTTGTCCCTTTAAGGAACTCGCTGATAACCCTTTCTCCAATCCTTCTTGGAGAAGAGACAGAATCTTGGGAATCCTAACTCCTCCATGAGAAGCCCTTGGATTCGCACCAATAAAGATATTTACGCCATATCTTATGGTAGATCTTTCTAGTAACAGGCTTACGTGCCTGAATCAAAGTATCAATGACTGAATCAGAGAACTCCCGCTTAGATAAAGTCAAGCGTTGAATCTCCAAGCAGTCAGTTGCAGAGAAACTAGATTTGGGTGTTGGAAGGGTCCCTGAATGAGAAGGTCCTGCCTCAATGGAAGCTTCCACGGCGGCAGAGAGGACATGTCCACTAGATCAGCATACCAAGTCCTGCGAGGCCACGCAGGCGTGATTAGAATTACTGAAGCCCTCTCCTGTTTGATCCGAGCAATTACCCGGGGAAGAAGAGCCAACGGTGGAAACACATAAGCCAGGTTCAATGACCAAGTCATCTATCAGTTCGGCCTGAGGATCACTTGACCTGGATCCATATCTTGGCATTCTGACGCCATCAGATCCAATTCCGGTCTGCCCCATCTGAGCATCAGGGTGGCAAAGACCTCCGGATGGAATTCCCACTCCCTTGGATGAAACGTCTGTCTGCTTAAAAAGTCCGCTTCCCAGTTGTCCACTCCTGGGATGTAGATTGCTGACAGGTAACAAGAGTGAGCCTCCACTCACCGAATTATCTTGGATACTTCTGTCATTGCTAAGGAACTTCTTGTTCCTCCCTGATGATTGATGTAAGCCACAGTTGGGATGTTCTCCGACTGAAAACGGATGAATTTGGCCGAAGCCAATTGAGGCCAAGCTCGAAGCGCATTGAATATTGATCTCAATTCCAGAATATTGATTGGAAGTAGAGACTCTGACCGAGTCCACACACCCTGAGCCTTCAGGCAATTCCAGACTGCACCCCAACCTAGTAGGCCGGCGTCCGTTGTCACTATCACCCATGAGGGTCTGCGGAAGCACGTCCCTTGGGACAGATGATCCGGCGACAACTACCAAAGAAGAGAGTCTCTTGTCTCCTGATCCAGATCTATCTGAGGAGACAAATTTGCATAATCTCCATTCCACTGCCTGAGCATGTTCAGTTGTAGCGGTCTGAGATGAAAACGAGCAAACGGAATGATGTCCATTGCCGCCACCATCAATCCAATTACCTCCATGCACTGAGCCACTGATGGCCGAGGATTGGACTAAAGGGCTCGGCATGTATTCAGAATCTTTAACTTTCTGACCTCTGTCAAGAAAATTTTCATGGATATGGAATCTATTAGAGTTCCCAGGAAGGGAACCCTGGTCTGTGGAATTAATGAACTCTTTTCTAGATTCACCTTCCACCCATGAGTCCTCAGAAAGGACAGAACCATGTCTGTATGAGACTTTGTCAGATGGTAAGACGACGCCTGGATCAGAATATCGTCTAGATAAGGCGCCACTGCAATACCCCGCGGCCTGAGAACCACCAGAAGGGACCCTAGAACCTTCGTGAAGATCCTGGGTGCTGTGGCCAACCCGAAGGGAAGAGCCACGAACTGAAAATGTTTGTCCAGGAAGGCAAACCATAGGAACTGATGACGATACTTGTGGATAGGAATATGAAGGTACACATCCTTCAAGTCCACGGTAGTCATATATTGACCCTCCTGGATCAATGGCAGAATTGTTCGAATAGTCTCCATTTTGAAGGATGGGACTCTGAGAAACATTTTTAGACTCTTGAGATCTAAAATGGGTCTGAACGTTCCCTCTTTTTTGGGAACCACGAAAAGATTAGAGTAAAACCCCTGCCCCTGTTCCAGTATTGGAACTGGATGAATTATTTCCATAGTAGAGAGGTCTTTTACACAACGTAAGAACGCCACTCTTTTTATCAGGTCTACAGACAATAGTGAAAGAAGGAACCTCCCCCTTGGGAGAGAATTTTTGAATTCCAGTTGATACCCTTGGGACACGATTTCCAATGTCCAGGGGTCCTGAACATCTCTTGACCAAGCCTGGGGAAAAAAAAGAAAGTCTGCCCCCTACTAGATCCGGTCCCGGATCGGGGGCCACCCCTTCATGCTGTCTTGGGAGCAGCAGTGGGCTTCATGGTTTATTTACCTTTGTTCCAAGCCTGGTTGGGTCTCCAGACGGCCTTGGTTTGCGCAAAATTCCCTTCCTGTTTAGCGGAAGCAGAAGCGGGGACTCCTTTGAAGTTCTGAAAGGAACGAAAATTATTTTGTTTACCCCTCAGTTTAGCTGTCTTATCCTGAGGCAGGAAATGACCCTTACCTCCCGAAATGTCAGAAATGATTTCTTTCAAGTCAGGCCCGAAAAGGGTCTTTCCTTTGAAAGGAATAGCCAAAAGCTTTAACACATCAGCAGACCAAGACTTTAACCATAACGCTCTACGTGCTAAAATGGCAAATCCGGCATTCTTAGCCGCCAACTTGGCAATCTCAAAGGCAGCGTCCGTAATAAAAGAATTAGCCAGCTTAAGAGCCTTAATTCTATCTTAAATGTCCTCTAAAGGAGTCTCAGTCTTAAGAGACTCTAAGGCGTCAAACCAGAAAGCCGCCGCAGTGGTAACTGGTACAATGCAGGCTGTCTGTTGTAAAAGGAAACCCTGATGAATAAATAACTTTTTTAGAAGACCCTCCAATTTCTTATCCATAGGGTCTTTGAAGGCACAACTGTCTTCAATAGGAATAGTTGTATGCTTAGCCAGGGTAGATATAGGTCCCTCCACCTTAGGGACTGTTTGCCAAGAGTCCTGAACAGTGTCAGATATGGGATACATTTTCTTAAAATATGGAGAAGGTGAGAACGGGATACCCGGTCTTTCCCATTCCCGTGTAATAATATCCGAGATTCTCTTAGAAACCGGAAAAACATCAGAGTAAGCAGGCACCTCTAAGTATTTGTCCATCTTACACAATTTCTCTGGTGGTACCACAATAGAGTCACAGTCATCCAGAGTCGCTAAAACCTCCCGAAGCAACAGGCGGAGGTGTTCAAGCTGAAATCTAAAGGACATGACGTTCGAGTCCGTCTGAGGTAACACATTTCCCGAATCAGAAAGTTCCCCCTCAGACAGAAGTTCTCTGACCCCCAAATAAGATCCCTGAGAGGGTACATCGGAAATATCCAACAAAGCATCAGAGGTCGCAGTATTCAAATTGACTTCTGTCCTGCTGCGTTTGCCCTGTAACACTGGCAACTTAGATAAAACCTCTGTAAGGTAGATGACATAACTGCAGCCATATCCTGCAGAGTAAATGAAGTAGACGCGGTTGAAACAAAAAGAAATGAGAAACAAAAAGTAAGAGGGGGTTCCACAATGG
>NC_069501.1:547577305-547589805 GCF_027579735.1 Bombina bombina | reverse complement strand
AATCTGTAACCTAGGTTTTCAAAATGCTGCAAATTATTGAAACCAGCTGTTTCATTTGCATACTACAGACTTTGCTTTTTGGCTTCTCTAGAGGACAAGCCGATTATATATATATATATATATATATATATATATATATATATATATATATATATATATATATATATATATATATATATATACACACACACATATATATACATACACATATACACACACATACACATATATACATACACATATACATACACATATATACATACACATACACATATATATATACACACATATATACATACACATATATACATATACATACACACATATATACACATACATGCACATATATACACATATATACACATATATACATACATGCACAAAAGGTGGAAGTATTTAAATGTTAATTTTAAATGGACATTTAAGTAATCTTGATGAATCTAGAAGACAGCGTTTGTAAATGTATTAAAAAGACACTATTTGTATGTTTGAGGCATGTAACAGGCCGCCAATTTAGCTGTCTGAGGTTTGTCAGCCACATAGACTGGCTCTTAGTTTCATAATAAAAAAACAAATAAAAAAAATAAAAAAAAAACACACACACACACACACACAAAACAGTCTACCTTTTCTATACAATAAACAAATATTTAAATAGCATAATAGAAATAGTTTAATGTCCCTTAAACAAGAGGAGACAGAGGCATGACAAAACCTATTTTTATGAGCAAAATACAAAAAAACAAAAAACAAAAAGACAGACTCTCCATGCAGGAGTTAGTGACGTCTGCCTGTATATACTTGTATTGCACGACTAAGCTTGTCGCAGGCTAGTAACCATGTCAATCTGTGGCCTGTGACACGTAAAAAAGAATCAGTGCCCCGTGACACAATATCATTCGTCTTCTTGACCTACGGGAGCAAACACCTGGGATGTACAAAGATCAGCAATCTTGTTGCTGTACACAGTCTAAATTTGAAATGCATGCATGGAATCAGACCTCTGTATTGCAGTCAGTCATATAAGTCACTGGAACAACTGAAAAGTTAATTAACATTAAAAACTAGATCTAACAAGAAAGGTCATACTAAAATGAAGTAAAAAAAAAAATGCATACTATCTGTAACTAAAAACGTGTTTATATTCAGAGAAAAAAGCCAGTTACCAAAATTTAGCTTTTTTATTTTTTTTTTTAAATAAAATAACAATGGATACACTCACTAAAAAAAGGTTGAGTATGTTTATCTTCTCTCCCTTCCTCTGGCCAATCAGAGCCAAGATTTAAACAAGCTCATGAAGAGAAAAACAATTTATGCTTTCCAGATAAATTAATTTCCTTCCTGGCAGGGAGAGTCCACGACTTCATTCCTTACTTTTGGGAAATACAACACCTGGCCACTAGGAGAAGGCAAAGACACCCCAGCCAAAGACTTAAATATCCCTCCCACTTCCCCTATCCCCCAGTCATTCTGCCGAGGGAACAAGAAAAAGTAGGAGAAAAATCAGGGTATAAAGGTGCCAAAATAATATTAAAAAAAGGGAGCCGTCCATAAAAACATGAATTGCGGGCGGAGTCGTGGACTCTTCCTGCTAGGAAGGAAAGGAATTTATCTGGTAAGAATAAAATGATGTTTTCCTTCCATAAGGCAGGGAGTGTCCACGACTTCATTCCTTACTGTTGGGAAAACTATACCCAAGCTCCAGAGGACACTGAATGAATAACGGGAGGGAACAGAAAAAAGAGGCGGACTCTATTCTGAAGGCACCATAGCCTGCAAAAATTTTCTCCCGAAAGCTGCTTCAGCCGAAGCAAACACATAAAACTTGTAAAACTTAGAAAAAGTGTGTAAGTAGGACCAGGTAGCCGCCTTACAAATCTGATCCATTGAGGCTACGTTCTTAAAAGCCCAAGAAGAAGCCACTGCTCTAGTGGAATGAGCCGTTATCCTCTCAGGAGGCTGTCGTCCCGCTGTCTCATAAGCGAAGCGGATGACACTCCTCAACCAGAAAGATAGAGAAGTCGTAGTAGCCTTCTGCCCCTTACGCTTCCCCATATAGATGACAAAGAGGAAGATTGTCTGAATTCATTAGTAGCCTGAAGATAGAACTTCAAGGCATGAACCACATCTAGATTGAGAAGCAAACGTTCCTTCACTGAAGAAGGATTAGGACACAAGGAAGGAACAACAATTTCTTGATTAATGTTACGATTCGACACCACCTAACGGAGGAACCCTAGTTTAGTGCGTAAAACTGTCTTATCAGCATGAAAAACCAGATAAGGGGGATCACATTGCACGCAGAGGCACTAGCCAACAAAAAAAAGAACCTTTCAAGATAACAATTTAATGTCAACCGTATGCATAGGCTCAAACGGAGCCTGCTGCAAAACACTAAGAACAAGATTGAGGATCCAAGGCGGAGCCCCAGATCTAAACACAGGTCTGATCCTAGCCAGAGCCTTAACAAAAGACTGCACAGCCGGAAGCTCGACCAATCTTTTGTGCAGTAACACTGACAGGGACGATATCTGTGCCTTCAGGGAACTAGCAGATAAACCCTTCTCCGGTCCATCCTGGAGAAAAGCTAAAATTCTGGCAACCATTGTAAGGCCCTTTCAGTACAAGAGGTACACAAAGTAAGAGGGGGTTCCACAATGGCTTCTAAACACATAGAACAATTAGTTTCCATAATGTCAGACATGTTGAACAGACTAGTACTAGCCACACTAGTCGTAAATCACATCAATTATTGATTCAAAACAACTTTTAGAAAAAGTGTACTGCGCCTTTAAGGTATAAAAAAACGTAACAATTTTTCTCAAACTGCCTAAAGCGATTAAAAACGCTAATACAATCAAATATAATTCAATTGCCCCAAAAATTATTGCACCCTATAAGTAAATGGTGAACTTACCCTCTAAGAAGCATTTTAATCACAAAATATATCTTTTATAGAAAAAAATTACTCCTGCACCTCGCCACAGCTCTACTGTGGCGCCTACATGCCCCAGGGTACTGCAAAATGACTCAACGATCCGTTGAACAGAACACAACTCTAGGCCCCACCGGAGCTAATGCCTGCTACCTTCTCAGTCAGAGTAAACTACGCGTCTCAGCGCTCAAAATAGGCCCCGCCCATCATGGACGTCGTCTTAATAGTTAGTTTAACTGCATAGGAAGCGGTTTGGAAAATAAAGCCATGTGGTCCCCTGTACTCTTAATAATAAACTGCAGCCTTACTGACCTTTTTTAATTTAATAAATATATAATGTCAAGCTGCCTCTCCAAGAGTCCAGCCTTAATACAGATATAAGCAATATGTATGAAACATAAGGATTTTCAGTAACACCCTCAGTGATATCGGTCTACTGTTTACCCCTTCCCTTGCAGGGAAAAATGTCAGCCAGTTCTGATATAACAAGTCTCCTCAGAAATAAAAGACTGAACATACCTCAATGCTGCTATATATACAGCTCTGCTGTGGTGCTCTTTGCCACTTCCTGTTAGCAGGAGGTTAATATCCCACAAGTAAGGATGAAATCCGTGGACTCGTCGTATCTTGTAGAAGAAATGTAGGCCAGATGAAAGGACCAAGGAATTACTAGCACATTTAATGACGCTGCTTGTGGATCACTGAATCTCGCAAAATACCTCAGACGTTTGTTGTTCAGTCAATAAGCCATCAAGTCTATTTCTGGAGGACCCCAAAATGCCACTATCTGGTTGATCACTTCCTGATGTAAAGACCATTCCCCAAGATGAAGGGATTGACGATTTAGAAAAACTGCTTCCGATACTTCTCTGCCCATGACAAAATTAGGGATACTTCTTTCATAGCAAGGTAACTGCAAGCCGCCGCTATATCAGTATATGTGCATATTATTCTTTATAGTAATGTCTATTACATGCAGTTAAATAAAAAGCGGTGTATGCAGCCCTTTATATCACTTAAGTCTGAGTAGTGAAAAAAGTACACACACAAAAAAACTATTTGCACAAAAAAAGAAAATTAGTGTGCAATACTACCAAAAAGGCCCTTACTGTTCCCTAAAGTCTCCTTTTAATCATCTAGGCTGTCATACCAAATTAAGACTGGAGGACAAGTTTGTAATAAATTGTCTGTACAAAATGTGTCCCCATGGCTATGATGCATCATGTCAAGTTTACCTGCTAATAGCCTGTGGGCTATGTGAGTGCTACTTTATGAAAGACATCAAGTGACAAAAACTTCCTCCTGTCCCCCCATGTCAAATCATTGGTAAAGGGTTCTTACGGGAAGTATTAGAGGGAGGATAAGACCAAAAGTTGGATTTGTATTTCATAGCTGTGAGGCCTAGAAAGGATCCAATAGCACTAGGCTAAGCTTTAGGTGGTGGCTGGTTGGAGATATATCTTGAGGGCTCTAAAAAAGGTCACTAGGGACTAATTTTAAGGTGCCAGTGGCTCCCCTGACACCTGGGTTTGTTGAGCCCTGTCCTAAAGGGTTGCTTTTCCTTAAAAACATGCATTTACTAAAAGGGACACTAAACATCACTAATATAATAATTCATCCCCACACAATCATTCACATACACCCAATAATGAACAACAACAACAGCAGCAGCTATAAATATCCCTAATGTATTCAACATTTTATATGTCGCCAAAATGGCCCCCCAAACTCCTCCTCCCTTCACATTCCTTCTCACCAGTCACTATATTTTTTCAAAGCCTTGGCTCATTCCTGTCTCTTTCAACTGTCACCACACAGTGCAGATGAGAAGTTGAGCTGCGCAAATTCGGGGACTCACGTGACAGAATGATCTAATCACGCAAGCGCAACAGTGCGTGCACGGACCTAAAAACTAATTTGCGACTCGTTTACAACAGGGCGATTTCGAATCGTAAAACCATATAATCTTAGGGGCTGAGTTTGGGGGGTCATTTTTTACAGTCTGGATGCAATGTTAAAAGATAGAACGGAACACAATACGATGTGCAGTAGAATATTCGACAGGTTGCAGAAGTATAATCAGGAAGAAATCTTTTGATTATAGTATGCAGGTAATGAGTGTTTATTGTCCTTTTAAATAAATTTAAAAAAAAAAACACACACACAACCGTTGCAATATACTATATTTTGCAGCAATATTGGGTGCAGTAGCACTGAAGTTCATCTCTATTTCAAGTGGATTTTAAAAAGGTTTTGTCTCTGGACTACAAAACAACGTAAATTTTGCATGCAGAGGTTTTGCAATGTGCTGCTCAACTGCTGATATATACTGTGTGGTGTTCAAGAACCATTTAATTTGAGGTTTAGCATTTATCCACTTAAGTTAAAATTAAAACTTCCATGATTCAGATGGAGCACACAATGTTAAACAACTTTCCAATTCACATCCATTATCTAAATATTCACCAGCTTTCACAGAATATATGTACATGCATTTTGTGATTGGCTGATGACTGTCACATGATGCAGTGGAAAATAAAACGAACTTTGAAATTTGTCAGAAAAAAATCTACTACTCATGTGAAATTCGAACTAAGTGCTTATGCATTATCTATTATTTATTAATTATGCTATTCTACGGTGTTTAGTGACCCTTTAAGAGGAAATTAAAGTTCTTCATTTTTACCATTATCAAATTTACTTCATTCTCTTGGTATTCTTTAGTGAAGAGAAGTCCTAGGTAGGTTTTGTGCCCATATCGGAAGCAATATACAGCAGCTGTTTTGCAAAGATACTTTTAAATATTGTTGCACTTTGTGCAAACACTGCTGCCTCCTAGCTCTCAAAAGCATTCTTGCAAATCTCCTGACACATAGTTCCACAGAAATGTGCACACTACATACTTATGAATTCTCTTCAACAAAGAAGACCAAATGAACAATGTAAATGTGATATATTTAATTTAGACATTCTTTTAAAACTGGACATTCTATCAATATCTATTCTAAAATTGTGTTTTTCATGTTCCTTTAAACAGCTGGGCAAGTGGGCAGTAACCATGCTATTGTATTTCCTCCCATGCCTGCAGCTCTCCTGATAAACACTCTACTGGTGCTGGTTAGAATATTTTATATATATATATATATATATATATATATATATATATATATATATATATATATATATATATATATATATATATATATATATATATATATATATATATATATATATATATATATATAATTACACATATACACACACACCTCTGCTCCAAGATGACAACATCCTGAATGAAGACTCATCTAAGCAATCACTGTGTAGTATATCAATGGTCAAGCAATTTGCAGCAGTGTGAAGGAAACAGGTTACAGAGTTGTTCTATATTCTTTTCAGGCTGAATGTAAAGAGTCTCAGTTGTTCACCTACTATTTTAGTCAACTTTTGCATTGGTGAATTAGGACATGATACCAGAAGCATGAAAACATTTGTTCTTATGGTGCAAATTATTTATAACCAAATCCACCCAGCCCATTGTTTAGTGCCTGGTTTCTGAAAAACCGGGCCTCGACAGCCCTACTGATGGGCCACGACCTGAAATGCCCCCACTGGAAGCTGGGACAGGCCTGCCACTCCACACATAAAAAATACTGGGCAGGCCTGTCAGAGTGCCAGTGCACAAGTGTTTATATGCACACTTTCTGAGGTGCCAGCTACTAGTGAGCATGTGCAACATTGGCTAATGGCTGTCACAGATACAGGAGACTGCCAAATCTAAACATATATTTGCCAGAGAAAAATAAATAAAAAATCTACTCATTTAGAATTCAGAGTAAATGCTATTGTGTGGTCTTAATTGTGCACGTGTTCATTATGCAATTCTACTATTTTAATTGTCCTTTAATAGGTTTAATAAAATCAACGTGTTTTAGCATACTACAGCCACCTTTATCAAGCGCAATACAAGTTCTCAATAGAGCTATGTCACTAAAACAACTACAACTACAGGGGGTAGTGCTTTACAAATCATGTGGAGCTAATCAAACTTTTCATTGAAGGAAAAATATCATCACAAAAAACACAGAAAATTTGAAATATTTAATAATTCTAAAAGTGTGTGTATTAAATATAAACCTTACCTTGTTTTTCAAAAAGATTTCCGTTCTGTCACTCAAAATCAATAAACAAAGACCCTATTAAAGCAGCACTGCCAAAGTCCAATATATTAAGTTAGGTCAGGGAGAAGGCTAACTACAGAACAGAAAAAAATGTTTTTGTTTTTTTTATTTATTTACTACCATTAAACTATACTATACACTGATTGATACTATTTTGTGAGTTTTTTTTACCCCCATGCTCTAAATAGGAGTATGGCAGCAAGTTTGACCAAGCTCTGTAAGTTAGGTTTAAAGGGATAGTCTACCCTGTTGTATCCCCTTTAATTTGTTACCAATGATCCACTGTATCTGCTGGAGTGTATTAAATTATTTCCACATAGCTCCTTTACCTTTATATCAGCATTTGAAGTACCTGAACACAGTAGATTTGCATAATCAACAAATGGAAGATAAGACAATGCAATAGCACTTAGTCTGAACTTCAAATGAGTAGTAGATTTTTTTTCTGGCAATTGTAAAAGTTATGTCCATTTCCACTCCCCCTGTACCATGTGACAGCCATCAGCCAATCACAAATGCATATTCTGCATTTGTGATTATTCTGTGAATTCTTGCACATGCTCAGTAGGAACTGGTGACTCAAAAAGTTTAAATATAACATTTTGTAAATGGAAGTAAAATTTGAAAGTTGTTTAAAATTGCTGCTCTATCTGAATAATGAAAGTTTAATTTTGACTTGAGTGTCCCTTTAAGTATAGGCTATTTACAAGCTATGTAAACAGCCAGCAGAAGAAATTACACTCCCAGTGGTGTGTGAGACAGTTATACAATATCTATTGTTCTAAGTATTGTATAGAGACAGAGTTTAAAAAGAAAGTATATGAGTGATAAGATAAATATGATATATGTAAGTTTAGCCCATTTTAATGTGTTGTAGATTCAAAGAGAAAATTAAGCAATTTAATTTACAAAAAAACCCATAAAGGAACAATTCCCTCATGCCTTTTAAACCCTGCAGCTGTTATAACAAGTTATTGTGAACACATTAAGGGGAAATCAGTTTCACAGTACACTGCCCCTTTAAGGACTGGGGAATAGTTGAGCACATGAAAGGATGGTTGTTTTTATTACTGTACAAGAGAGACTGGGTGAGATTGGCTGCAATGCTGCATATGAGTGCCACATGTACAATGCAGCACTGGGTAAAGACTTACTGTAATGGGGATGTTCTTTCATAAGGTGTCTGACTTTCACCTCTGTGTTCCCCAGTGCCTCAGAGAAGGCTCTTGTTTTTGTTTTCTTATTTAAATAGTGGAACATAGTTGTGCGCCTGTATCTTTATAGTAGCGCTTTACATAGAGGATGGGTTTGTATGACATGAGTATGAGCTTTGAGACCTGTAAAGATTATGTGAATTACACATTGTTTGTGGGGTATGGGTGGCAAATGAGGTTGATTTGTTTTTTTAGTTTTTTTTATGTAAAAAATACCTAATTGAACCTCTTAATTACTACCAACACACAAGTGATTTATTTTTTGACTGTCAAGCAATCACCAAAACACACACATGCACACAAGTAATTTAACCCTTTACCTGTAACACACTGCCTCTTGCAGTCATAGGGCCATGTTCTAAGAATTGTATAGGGGAGGAAATAGAAGTGCAGTGAGCCTAATTTTTTCACATATGAAAAAAACAGGGGGTGTCTGCGCATGCCACAAAGGCCCAGACATATTTGTGACAGCCAGTTATTCTGGCCACGTGCGCAGCTAGGGGTTTAGGACAATCTACGGGGACCCAGGATGTTGGCACTGATGACCTCTGTATCAGAATTGACGTAATCAAGATCTTGGGTGAACAACTAGTTTAAGCTAAACAACAATGTTCTATACAAATCAATAAACGTATACCCTTCACTGAGTCCTGTTTAATAAAAAGTCAATTCTGCTTTAACCCCATGAACTTCAAAGAACCACAGCAATTTATCCACAACAGTATGCCATAGACACTGTGCTGTTTTGAATCAAAAGCAAAAATATGGTTTATAGATTTTGTATTATTCTGATTGTTAAATAAGCAATAAGTAAAAAATTTGGGGGGCGTGTCCGGGCTAAGGCTGAAGATGGCCGCAAAACTGGGAGCTCTGGCAGATTAAATTACATTCCGCCATGTAATCAATATACTTTGATGCCATCCAGCACAGAATTTTGCTTCATCTGAAAGGGAATAGTTTGATGGCAAAGGCAATACCTCTATTGTGCAACCCCAGGGTCTCTCAGACCAGATCGCACCGCACCTCCCCCCCCCGAACCGGGTATGTGGAGATATCTTCCAACTCTCCTTCTCCAAACTCTTCTAAACTATTGCTATTTGTATTATATTTACTGCACTATCTACAAGTTTGAAAATAGAGGAAATACTTGTGGCTATGCAAGATTGGATGATTGATTTTGATTGTACAATGTACGCCAGATTCGACCGCCTTCTGTCCCACATGGAACTTACTCACATCAAGATGGAGTTATCCGGGAGCAAGAGAGGGGCGAACTCAGAGTTCTCCAAGTTGTGTGGCGAGTGACGCACTAACCGGCAAGAACCCGCATATTGTTGCGGACTCACAGGTCTGTGTGCAGCGAGGTGCTTGTGAGAGTTCCTTGCCTGCCTTGGTTCCTATCCGGGGAGATGCAGCCGGCTCTTTGGGGGGGACTGAGGTAGTGTACGAGCTAAGGTGATATCAAGGGAGGGTTCTGCATGCTAAGCTTGGGCTGCTTGCATTGGGACACTTCTCTTTGCCTGACAAGGGCTCTCTATTGCTAACTATCGCTCAGAAGAAGACCGTTTGATTCAGTTCTTACTGCCCGCTGTCCGGTTACTGTTTGGAGGAGGAGTCTCCTGGCTGACCACATGAAGTCACGATGCATCTGTGAACCGTGCCTTCCGCTTTTGCTTCATTGCCATCGCCATTGTGGGACTTTGACCTATGCGGTGCTGGGCATGAGTGGATTTACATGGGACAAGTGTATGAGGGACCTTGTTCCAGAACATTATGCCTGCTTACTAGACCTGAGAACATTTGAATGGGCCGTAATATAATTCTCTCTGCCTTCTCTCCCAACACTAACTTAAGTGTTGCGTGTATGTACAACTCTGTTATATCTAAACCAGGGTCCTGTGTCACGGTCCCAGAATTATTTGCATTACTTAATGCTTGTCTAGTCCGTGCTCAGGGCATTTCTGTACTCTCTACCTGGACAGTCAGTTGTGACGATGCTATGAAGGTATCTGATGCTCCACTTAGCCCAGACTAATTTTACCAGCAATGTTCTCTTTATTATTCTTCTAGAAAATGTCTAATGGATTGCTCAGATGTGCATATGTATAGGAGGTAGACATGGCCGCATATGAACAGCTTAGCATAATGCATTGAGGCTATAAGGGTATCTGACCTTTTATTTAACCAGGACCGGTATTAATATAATTTCACCAGAAATGTTCTTATTACTCTAGATGTGTCTAATATTCCGTGCAGGTGTAAGTGTATATAGGGGTGGACATGGCCACATATGATCAGCTTATATTTCTTGTTTTAATATTATCCTCTATGTTCAATCTCTCTGTGTCCCTGATGGCCATAATTTTTGTGATAATTTTGTGGAAGAGATGGCTAACCTAAACTTATAGCCTTTGCCCATTGAATAGTCACTTCCGGGTCTCCCCATCTATTCCACACCATATATTATAATGTTATGATAGTTTATCCACAGCTTCAAAACTAGAACCAGCTATATTAGGATTATAGGGCCTGATAGGTGACAACAAATAACTTGTTAACAATGGGTTTACTCATTTATGTGGGATATATTTTTTTTTTTTTTTGTAAAATACCCCTGTTTATGTGTACCATGTAAGTTCAGATGATTAAGATGAAGTGTCTGGATATTTTAAAAGTTCTAGTCATTCACAACGCTATACTTTGACTAATATATCTTTTTTGTTCCCGAACTGATCTAATAACCAATTGTACATAGTAACAGCAATCTCTATTAGCATGCTACTTTTGGGACAAGAACGTTTTTATTTCATGTCTGTTAGCTGCAATCTGCTTGGCATATCTACATATGGTAATGTATTGCAGCATAGAAGTCTAGACTCTATAACTGTTAGCTTTCTGCAAATTGTTCATTAATGGGACTATATAGGTTCACAGACACTATCCCTGATGAATACAATGTTTCTACATGTTTATTACATAGAAGCAGTGCTTGACAAATGTGTTTAAAAATTAGAAGCCAGTAAGATAATTTCGGAGCCAGGTATATTTTAAAGGAGCCAGACAGTTGGATTTGTATATAGACAAATGGAGAATAACCCAAAAAGTCAGGAGCCAGGGGTAAAATTCTAGGAGCCAGTGGCTACCAGGCTCCTGGGTTTGTCGAGCCCGGACATAGAGACTATTACGTTTCATGGGTCATAGTATAGTTTATCCTTTCATACATGTACCTTCCGGGATATATGGATTCTGTACCTATCATGCATAGTACCCAGAATGCTTTACCTATATATAAAGGTCTGAATGGAACCTATGCTCCCTTTATTTTTGATTACTCCTTATTTACCCTGTATAACAGTGAGGTTACCCAATGCTAGTTTTATCTGAGTTTTTTAATTTTATTATCCAGCCGGAAAAGTCATGTATATCCCATAGTATGGAAGGTTTTCCCCTATATGAATACTTTCTGAGTAATTGATAATGTCATGTAGCACCTCAAATACAGTTCAATTATAAGGTTTGATATGCTCAAGTCTCAGATACCCTGCTATAATCCCCTCCTAAAACAAGATATTTCCTTCCATGCATTTAGTTTTATAAATGACTTTAGTTATACAAATAGCTCTTATTTTCTGTATAAGTTTTCAAATAATAGTCAAGGGCACAAAAAGGGGCCCTATGATTACTCATAATAGATCATTTGCCCTATCTATCTTTCCTAAAAACCATCAGTTTAGTGTGCTGTGCAATTGAAGGTCCTTTGTTATTTAGGAGGGGCAAAAATAGAGGGTGGTTTCTAGGTTTGCTCCCCAAATTGTTTACTGTACTTAGAGCTGTATATATTTGATTCATGACATTATGTATGTTTCTGTTTCATTGAGCAACCTGTATGTCTGGTACTTATATTACCCTCAAAAATAAAATTGAAAAAAAAAAAAAAAGTAAAAATTATAAAATATTGTGTAGTTTAATACAATCACATATTTTAAAGGAACGTTAAAGTAACAGCTAAAATAAACGGCAGTGGATTTTAAAAGCAGATTTATACTTAAAGGGACATTCTGTTGCAAAAATAAAAATGCTCTAATTTGTTAGACCATGTAGTGTTTGCATTAGGGAACCAAAATAACTACGTTTAAACACCCACAAAGGGACTAAACACATAAGTCTGTCTGA
>NC_069501.1:547542305-547564805 GCF_027579735.1 Bombina bombina | reverse complement strand
ACTTTCAGTCCTCCACAGGAGAATATAAATGATACATTTGTAAGTAGGAGAATTAATGAGAACTTATATGAAATATGACTAAAAGGATAATTTAACCCTTTTTTTGGAGAACATGTTCTCCAAGGAGAGTGAGAACAGAGTAGGAGAATTTTACAGTCGAACTTGCCCAATTTTAGGCGCATTTTTGAATGATAAATAGGGGAATTATTTCTCATGAGAACTTTTAGGAGAAAATATAGGAGAATATGAATGATAAATGGAGCCCAATTAATCTGATATAGTACTGCAGCCAAGAACATTGTTGTAGTACATGTTTTGTAAACACAGAAAAACCATTGACCATTTGCAGTACAGTATGGCTCATTACTACAAGGGTAGAGCAACCTCAAGAACTTTGTGAGGGCTGTCTGTGCATTTTTGGGGATCTCATCAAGTTGGCAACATGCAAGAGAATTCCCCAAAGGAGTCCCCCAGAGTTAGAGCTATGAGAACAATTCTGCAATCTAAGAGCAGGCACCCGGGCCTTTTGGGGGGATCTAACTGAATATCTACGGCTCGATTTATCAAGCTAGGGCGGACAGGGGTATACATATGTGCCCCTGTCCGTCCCAGCCCGCCTCTAGCGGGCAGCAATCCACTGCCAGAATTCAGCATTGCACAAGAGCCTTATTTTGCACTATTGTGCAACACCGCCCCCTGCCTGCGCATAGCCAATCAAGCGCGGACATTAGCTGTCAATCTCCCCAGTTGGACGATTGTGCAGATTTACTTGTATGTTCTTTGTTTTTAAACCCTGGATTAAGGGATAGTGTGTGTCAATAGATTCCTTGATGCCTAATTACCATATTTCTTTACATTTATTTTAATTGTTTACTGCAACAGTGGTTTGCTGTTAAATTGTCCCTGCATTTTTGCAGTTGCCATTTGTATTGTTCTCATGAAATGTAAGAACACTGTATTGTACACAACATTGCATTAGACTTTGCTAGTTCAGGGAGCTGTGCTCACGTTCTACAGCCCCTGCAAGCCTCCTGTTTATTCCACTTACCAAACTGCCTCTCCTCAACCCTGCAGCTAAGGTAGTGCTTCTGAAGCTTTTGCAAATACTTTTTTTTGGGAGTGTTTTAGGGGTTTGCTCTTTGGTATCTCACAGGAGCATACTGGCCCTGAAGGTACTATCTTCCCTATGGAGGTAAGCAAGGTTAACAAGCCTCCCAGGACTAGAAATTAGGCTATTAGCAGGAAGAGATTTCCAGAAGAAAGCAAGTTTATGTTTCTTGCACTGCTGCTGTGGTTTCACAGAAATTAATTTGTTTGGAGACTTCTGTTATTCAGGAGATGGATAAACTTGACCGGAGCTCGTCTAGGGACATTTATTCGATGATTGTTTACTCTGTTAGTGTCTTCATGCAGAAGATTTTACCTGACCTTATTAATACATTTTCTGGGTCACCCGTTTCCCATGCAATTGTTGAGGGACATAAGCAGACCCTTCTGGATCCCTTGTTCTCATTTGGGTTTGAAATGTGGGCCTCATTGCGTAAACCACTCCCCTTATTCTTCTCACAAGAGGTGTAAGAATTTAGTTTTGCTCCAGTTTTTTTTATTATTTTTCTCTATACCTATATATTTTGAATGCACCGAAATTTCAGCCGCAGAAATTATTTTCGGTAAAATTGTGTAGCCTATTTCAAATTAGATGCTAGCCTAGAGCTGCTGTTTAAGTTCCTTACTTGACTTACTGTTTTGCATATAACAATAGTTTATATACTTTCTTTATATAATTGGTAAAAAAAAACAAAAACAAATCTGATGCCGTTATACAGAACTAAATAAAGAATGATATTGATACTTAATATTGTGTAGGGATGCACTGAAATTTTGGTCGCAGAAACATGGCTGAAAATGGCACTATCTTTTTATTAATTTTTAGTTTTTGCCAGTTTTTTTTTTCTAGGTAAACATATTATGTAGCATATTATTATTTTAAGATATTGTTTGTCTAAAATGAGTGTGTTACATTCAATAAAAGTGTGATTATTTTAATTTATTGGCTTGCAGTTTTTCAATTCAGATTAATTCATTAAATAGTCTAATTATGCAAAAAAAAATAAAAAAAATAGTTGCCTAAGAAAACAGGTTTACAGTAGAATTTATATAGGCGTTTAAAATAATATTTTATTTATTTTTTTAAAAAAAAGTCATTTTCGGTTTTCGGCCAAGGGCATCCTGAATTTTCGGTTTCGGTCCAGAATTTTCATTTTGGTGCATCCCTACTATATATCTCTATACCTTTATCTCTAGAATTATACATTTTTTTTAAAGCTATCTTCACAAGACCTATCCAAATGATACAACTATTGAAAGTACAAGTTCAAAACTTCAAAGAGTTATCACCAAGAAAACCTCAAGGATGCCTGATTTTTCAACTGTTCCTTTATAGTCCTTTTAACTAGGACAGAGATGAACCTTGCCACGAAAAAAAAAAAAAAAGAGTCCACAATCCATTACTCCTGGGAATTACTCTTCTCTACCACTAGGAGGAGGCAAAGACTCCCAAACCAAAAACCCTAAATTTATGTATTTATTTATTTATGCTTATATATGTTAAAGTTAGGGAGCATTGCAATTGAGACAACATTACCTCTCTAGTGGTCAATTAAGTCATTGGTTTAGGATATGTCTTTAAGACATACAAGCTTGTACTGATTGATGAACGGACTTTGGGCTTTTTAAGCACCGACTTACATTTCAAGTGTGATTATTTTAATTTATTGGCTTGCAGTTTTTGAATTCAGATTAATTCATTAAATAGTCTAATTATGCAAAAAAAAAAAAAAAAAATAGTTGCCTAAGAAAACAGGTTTACAGTAAAATTTTATGTAGCCGTTTAAAAATTTTTTTTTTTTTTTAAAAAGTCATTTTCGGTTTTCGGCCAAGGGCATCCGGAATTTTCGGTTTCGGTCCAGAATTTTCATTTTGGTGCATCCCTACTATATATCTCTATACCTTAACTATCTAACGTCTAGATTTTAAAGGGACATGAAACCCAAATGTTTTCTTTCATAATTTAGATACAGCATAGAATTTTACAACTTTTCAATTTACTTCCATTATCAAATTTGCTTAATACACTTGCTATCCTTTGTTGAAGAAGCAGCAATGCACTATCGGGAGCTAGCGGAACACACTGAGTGAGCCAATGACTATAGGCATTTATGGGTAGCCACCAATCAGAAGCTAGACCCCCGTAGTGCATTGCTGCTCATAAGCCTAAGTATGATTTTAAACAAAGCAGAGCAAGAGAACAAAAGCAAATTATTTAATTGAAGTAAATTGGAAACTTGTTTAAAATTAATTTTTTTCTTAATCATTAAAGAAATGTTTTGGTTTTCACGTCCCTTAAAGTGTTAAAGTACACTTGGCAAATCTTACAAGCTTTTGAGCTAAAACTGACAAAACTTAAAGGGACAGTCTACCCCAGAATTTTTATTGTTTTGAAAAGATAGATAATCCCTTTATTACCCATTCCCCAGTTTTGCATAACCAACAGTTATATTAATATACTTTTTACATATGTGATTACCTTGTATCTAAGCCTCTTCTGACAGCCCCCTGATCACATGACTTTATTATCTGTTGACTTCCATTTTAGCCAATTAGTGCTGTGTTGTGCTGACTTTTAAATAACTCCACGTGCGTGAGCACAATGTTATCTATATGGCCCACATGAACTAGCAGTCTCCTGTTGTGAAAATAAAATTAAAAAAGCATGTAATAAGAGGCTGTCTGTAGTGGCTTAAAAACAGGCAGAAATTTAGAGGTTTAATTGTTATTAAGTATATTAATATAATGTTGTTTGTGCAAAGCTGGGGAATTGGTAGTAAAGGCGTTGTCTATATTTTTAAACAATAACAATTTTAGTATAGACTTTACCTTTAACTTCTCGCCCCTAAAAATTTGGATTATTCGGCGTCTATACAAATCCACCCAGCGACAAAAAAAAATTAAACAAACAACAACAACAACGGGAAAAGAACTCTCAGAACAGGAATAACGAGCCTCAAGGAACATTTTTTTTAAAGCTATCTTCACAAGACCTATCCAAATGATACAACTCTTGAAAGTACAAGTTCAAAACTACAAAGAGTTATCACCAAGAAAACCTCAAGGATGCCTGATTTTCCAACTGTTCCTTTATAGTCCTTTTAACTAGGACAGAGATGAACCTTGCCACGAAAAAAAAAAAAAAGAGTCCACAATCCATTACTCCTGGGAATTACTCTTCTCTACCACTAGGAGGAGGCAAAGACTCCCAAACCAAAAACCCTAAATTGATGTATTTATTTATTTATTTATGCTTATATATGTTAAAGTTAGGGAGCATTGCAATTGAGACATTACCTCTCTAGTGGTCAATTAAGTCATTGGTTTAGGATATGTCGTTAAGACATACAGCTTGTACGGATTGATGAACGGACTTTGGGCTTTTTAAGCACCGACTTCCGTTTCATCAATATGTCTGAGTAAGGCTGTTTCTTTGCCGAAACGTGTGACGTTTTTTGCGGTAATATGTCATGACATTTTTTTAAAAAGTGTTTTATGTTTTCCATGAATAAAGCTCTTTTAACTATCTAAGTGCCTTGAAACTCACTGGTTTATTGCAAAATATCTGGATATATATATATATATATATATATATATATATATATATCAAGGCACTTAGATAGTTAAAAGAGCTTATATATATATATATATATATATATATATATATATATATATATATATATATATATATATATATATATATATATATATATATATATATATATATATATCTCTCAATAACCTAAAAAGGCTTATAAAGTGCAAAATAATATTAAAAAAAATAAATAGTACTTACCATTAGGAAACAAACAGCAGAGGATCCGGAATAGGAGTATATCAACAAACCAACAGAAGGAGGCAAAGGACAAAGTCCCTGCGACATTGGTGGAAAGGCTTGTGACAATCTCAATAGGTGAAATATACCCCGCTACCTATACTCCATATACAACCCTCCAACAATCACTGAGGGGAAATGGGCCTCAACTCAATCCGACTGCAGAATCAAACGCACATCTTCACTGAAGAATCAAACGCATATCTTCATTCTTCAACCTCCTCCAGTGGAAGCAAAGACAAGACTGATTTGCCAGTGAGGTGGGAGTGGTGTTATGGAGCTCTTGAGTTTGGAAATCTTTGCCTCCTCCTGATGGCAGGGAAGAGTAATTCCCAGGATCAATGGATAGGGGACTCTAACCACCTGTATGAAAGAAAAAGGTGTTGCTATGCACTGCTGCCTGTGAGCTACAGCCATATTGCTAATTGTTTACGCTATACAGCCTTAAAGAGAACTTTTTGCTTTATCACCAATTTCCGCACACACAAAAAAGGATTGTCAACCCAGTTCCAGGAGGTATTTAATTTTAAAACCAAGTTGCTTGATCTATCAGACCAGTGGGTAAAAAGGATTAGATTATAGATCTTCAAAGTCTTCATTGCTCAAAAGGTCTTCCTTCCCCTTTCTCTAGATCTAAAAAATCATTAGAAATGCTGAAACTTTTGAATTGTTTTAAACAAAACTCTTTAGATTTTATTTAAAGTTAATCAGCAAACCTGAAAATATCTTCAAGATGGAATGCATTCTGTCCTTGTTGCCCTGGTTGTATGTACCAACAAGTAATTTACATAAATGTTATTTAATCTCTTGTTTGCCAGTAGATACAAAATGTAACAAACACAAACCCCTTGATTGCCAGCAACACAAAGCAGCGATAAACCCCCTTGGCTGTCTACGATTCATGCAAAACACTGATTAAACCTTTTCGTTATAGAGAGCATATACAGAATGTATTTAATCCCTTGACTGCCAGTCACAAATAAGGACCACTCAATGCAGTAGAATTGCACAATTAACAAGTGCATAATAAAAGACAATAATTTAACACCTACTCTGAATTTCAAATAAGCAGTAGATTTTTTTTTTACTGATAGATTAATTTTTTCTCCCATTGTCCGGCCCCCTATATCATGTGACAGACATCAGTCAATCACAGACTAGTATACGTATACCATGTGAGCTTGTGCACATGCTCAGTAGGATTTTGTTCCCCAGAAAGTGTTAATATAAAAAGACTGAAAATGAAAGTAAATTGTAAAGAGTCTTTAAACTGCATGCTCTTTCTGAATCATAAAAGTTTATTTTGACTTGGGTGTCCCTTTAACTTTAAATGCCTGGGACTTAAAGGGGTGACTTTGCAATTTGCTGCTTTAGTATTAACAGTCTGCACAAAGCTTGCTCTGTTGACTGACATTCCACAAAGACTGACATCAAGGTCCATGGACGTGTACTTAACTATAGGGGAGTCCTTGCTTACTTAGCAATAGAAATGATTTCATCCTTCTTGTTATTTTGATATTTATGTGTTTATGTACCACATGAAAAATCAATAAATAAAAGGGGGGGGGGGGATGATTGCATGAAAGCCATGATCCCAACAAGTTGATTAAAAACAGAATTTATGTTTACCTGATAAATTGCTTTCTCCAACGGTGTGTCCGGTCCACGGCGTCATCCTTTTAAGAACAAGGGATGGGGTTCTACTCCAATCTGTTCGTAGTTCCCAAAAAAGAGGGAACATTCAGACCAATCTTAGATCTCAAGATCCTAAACAAGTTTCTCAAGGTTCCATCGTTCAAAATGGAAACCATTCGAACAATTCTTCCTTCCATCCAGGAAGGTCAATTCATGACCACGGTGGATTTAAAGGATGCGTATCTACATATTCCTATCCACAAGGAACATCATCGGTTCCTAAGGTTCGCATTTCTGGACAAGCATTACCAGTTTGTGGCACTTCCGTTCGGATTAGCCACTGCTCCAAGAATTTTCACAAAGGTACTAGGGTCCCTTCTAGCGGTGCTAAGACCAAGGGGCATTGCAGTAGTACCTTACTTGGACGACATACTGATTCAAGCGTCGTCCCTTCCACAAGCAAAGGCTCACACGGACATTGTCCTGGCCTTTCTCAGATCTCACGGGTGGAAAGTGAACGTAGAAAAAAGTTCCCTATCTCCGTCAACAAGGGTTCCCTTCTTGGGAACAATAATAGACTCCTTAGAAATGAGGATTTTTCTGACAGAGGCCAGAAAATCAAAACTTCTAAACTCTTGTCAAATACTTCATTCTGTTCCTCTTCCTTCCATAGCGCAGTGCATGGAAGTAATAAGTTTGATGGTAGCGGCAATGGACATAGTTCCTTTTGCGCGAATTCATCTAAGACCATTACAACTGTGCATGCTCAGTCAGTGGAATGGGGACTATACAGACTTGTCTCCGACGATACAAGTAGATCAGAGGACCAGAGATTCACTCCATTGGTGGCTGTCCCTGGACAACCTGTCACAGGGGATGAGCTTCCGCAGACCAGAGTGGGTCATTGTCACGACCGACGCCAGTCTGGTGGGCTGGGGCGCGGTCTGGGGACCCCTGAAAGCTCAGGATCTTTGGTCTCGGGAAGAATCTCTTCTCCCGATAAATATTCTGGAACTGAGAGCGATATTCAATGCTCTCAAGGCTTGGCCTCAGCTAGCAAAGGCCAAGTTCATACGGTTTCAATCAGACAACATGACGACTGTTGCGTACATCAACCATCAGGGGGGAACAAGGAGTTCCCTAGCGATGGAAGAAGTGACCAAAATCATTCAATGGGCGGAGACTCACTCCTGCCACTTGTCTGCAATCCACATCCCAGGAGTGGAAAATTGGGAAGCGGATTTTCTGAGTCGTCAGACATTTCATCCGGGGGAGTGGGAACTCCATCCGGAAATCTTTGCCCAAATTACTCAATTGTGGGGCATTCCAGACATGGATCTGATGGCCTCTCGTCAGAACTTCAAGGTTCCTTGCTACGGGTCCAGATCCAGGGATCCCAAGGCGACTCTAGTAGATGCACTAGTAGCACCTTGGACCTTCAAACTAGCTTATGTATTCCCGCCGTTTCCTCTCATCCCCAGGCTGGTAGCCAGGATCAATCAGGAGAGGGCATCGGTGATCTTGATAGCTCCTGCGTGGCCACGCAGGACTTGGTATGCAGACCTGGTGAATATGTCATCGGCTCCACCATGGAAGCTACCTTTGAGACGAGACCTTCTTGTTCAAGGTCCGTTCGAACATCCGAATCTGGTCTCACTCCAACTGACTGCTTGGAGATTGAATGCTTGATCTTATCAAAGCGAGGGTTCTCAGATTCTGTCATTGATACTCTTGTTCAGGCCAGAAAGCCTGTAACTAGAAAAATCTACCACAAAATATGGAAAAAATATATCTGTTGGTGTGAATCTAAAGGATTTCCTTGGGACAAGGTAAAAATTCCTAAGATTCTATCCTTTCTTCAAGAAGGTTTGGAGAAAGGATTATCTGCAAGTTCTTTGAAGGGACAGATTTCTGCCTTGTCTGTGTTACTTCACAAAAAGCTGGCAGCTGTGCCAGATGTTCAAGCCTTTGTTCAGGCTCTGGTTAGAATCAAGCCTGTTTACAAACCTTTGACTCCTCCTTGGAGTCTCAATTTAGTTCTTTCAGTTCTCAGGGGGTTCCGTTTGAACCCTTACATTCCGTTGATATTAAGTTATTATCTTGGAAAGTTTTGTTTTTGGTTGCAATTTCTTCTGCTAGAAGAGTTTCAGAATTATCTGCTCTGCAGTGTTCTCCTCCTTATCTGGTGTTCCATGCAGATAAGGTGGTTTTGCGTACTAAACATGGTTTTCTTCCGAAAGTTGTTTCTAACAAAAACATTAACCAGGAGATAGTCGTGCCTTCTTTGTGTCCGAATCCAGTTTCAAAGAAGGAACGTTTGTTGCACAATTTGGATGTAGTTCGTGCTCTAAAATTCTATTTAGATGCTACAAAGGATTTTAGACAAACATCTTCCTTGTTTGTTGTTTATTCTGGTAAAAGGAGAGGTCAAAAAGCAACTTCTACCTCTCTCTCTTTTTGGATTAAAAGCATCATCAGATTGGCTTACGAGACTGCCGGACGGCAGCCTCCTGAAAGAATCACAGCTCATTCCACTAGGGCTGTGGCTTCCACATGGGCCTTCAAGAACGAGGCTTCTGTTGATCAGATATGTAAGGCAGCGACTTGGTCTTCACTGCACACTTTTACTAAATTTTACAAATTTGATACTTTTGCTTCTTCTGAGGCTATTTTTGGGAGAAAGGTTTTGCAAGCCGTGGTGCCTTCCATCTAGGTGACCTGATTTGCTCCCTCCCTTCATCCGTGTCCTAAAGCTTTGGTATTGGTTCCCACAAGTAAGGATGACGCCGTGGACCGGACACACCTATGTTGGAGAAAACAGAATTTATGTTTACCTGATAAATTGCTTTCTCCAACGGTGTGTCCGGTCCACGGCCCGCCCTGGTTTTTTAATCAGGTCTGATAATTTTTTTTTTTTTAACTACAGTCACCACGGTATCATATGATTTCTCCTATGCAAATATTCCTCCTTTACGTCGGTCGAATGACTGGGGAAGGCGGAGCCTAGGAGGGATCATGTGACCAGCTTTGCTGGGCTCTTTGCCATTTCCTGTTGGGGAAGAATTGTTGTAATACAAAAAATAGGCAGTGGCTTAAACGTAATAAAATTATGAATAATACATATTGTGATGATTTTTTAAAAGGATTTTGGCTTCAATTCCATTTTATTTTATTTATTTGTGCAGTGTCCATTACTTACTGACCTCAAGGAGGCTAAGGTCTCTACAGGAACAGAAAGGAACAGTTTTGCCCTTTGAAGTGTTGCTAGGAGACACCGTAAAAAAGTTCCAATCTATTTATTGCCCATGATCAGTAGAGGCCAGCTGCAAAAATCATGTGACATTAGAACTTCGGTTTTGTAATGTGTGCTTGCTAATCTAGTTGTAGGTAGGGGCTACACTGAGAATTTCTGTGCACTCACTTCATAAGAATTGTTTTTAAACATAATCTGTTTCTTTTTATGTTTACGTTACAATTTTTTTTAAATTATTTTACGAAAGCACTGTTATATATCCCTTTAAAGTTAAAGCATCTTTAAAGGGACATGAAATCCAAAACTTTTCTTTCATGATTTAGGTAGAACATACAATTTTAAACAACTTTCCAGTTTACTTCTATTATTAAATTTGCCTCATTCTCTTGGTATCATTTGTTGAAGGAGCAGCAGTGCACTACTGTTTTTTTAACTGAACACATGGGTGAGCCAATAACAATCGGTATATAAAAGCAGCCACCTATCAACAACAAGAACCTAGGTTCTTTGCTGTCCTGAGCTTGCCTAGATAAACCTTTCAGCAAATGATAACAAAAGGAGGAAGCAAATTAAATAATAGAAGTAAATTGGAAAGTTGTTTAAAATTGTATATTTTGTCTAAATCATGAATGTCTAATTATGACTTTACTGTCCCTGTAGTGTCTTTTGAATTATTGTTATGTACTACACCAGGCTTGACAAACCTAGGCACCAGGGAGTCTGGTCTAGAACCCCAAAAGCCACTAATAGTTGCCCCATACTTCTCCCCACAATCAGCTGCACTTAAAACTTAGCCTGCTGTGGCTGGATCCTTTCTAGGCCAGGAAACAAAAATCCAAGTTTGGCCAAGCCCACATCCTGAGATGTCTCTTCATAAATGACAAGATGGGAGGGGGGTAATTTACATCACCAGGGCATAGGAAACAAGTCAGACTTTTTAAAACTTATCTCTATCTTTTTTTTTTTTTTTTAAGAACCAAAAAGGAGGGTTTTTCTAAACATTATGGAAGAAAAAGGTTCAAAGTAGGTATATTGGCTACCTAGATTTATATTATCTGCTGTAATACACACACACATATATATATCAAAAAAATATGTAATATACAAAAGCTTTTAACAGAAAAAGAAAGAAAGAAAGAAAGAAAGAGAGAACAAATAAGGACCACTCAATTCAGTAGAATTGCATAATTAACAAGTGCATAATAAGAAGACAATCATTTAACACCTACTCTGAACTTAAAATAAGCACATTTTTTCTCTTACAAATTTATTTTTTCTCCCATTTTCCGTCCCCCTGTATCATGTGACAGAGATCAGTCAATTACGGACTAGTATACGTATACCCTGTGAGCTTGTGCACATGCTCAGTAGGATCTTGTTCCCCAGAAAGTCTGAATATAAGAATATTCAAAATGTGATAATGGGAGTAAATTGGAAAGTGTCTCAAAACTGCATGCTCTATCTGAATCATAAAAAAAGTTTATTTTGACTTGGGTGTCCCTTTAAAGATGTGAGCATAAGTTCTACTTTGAATAGATCTATCCATTCTGGCATCCAGGTAGTACACCTAATATATATTTATTACATACAGCAAACACCATAAAAACTGTTCATAGACTTTGCCGGTTTTGTTTTTGATTTTGCACCACTGATACTCATATTAAAAACCTCCACAACAACATTCCAATCCATAGATGTACATTTTTCCATCTATCTTAATAGGTTTGCAATTTTTATAACAGAACATGGTTTATCTCCTATAAAAATACAGCAATCATTTTCAGCCACATTCCAATCCTGTAGAAGTATATTCATTAAAAGGGACACTAAACGCAAATGTATTCTTTCATGATTCTGATAGAGCATGCAATTTTAAACAACTTTCTAATTTATTCCGATAATCAATTTTTCTTCGTTCTCTTTGAATCTTTATTTGAAAAGGCATAAATGTAAGTTTAGCAGCCGGCCCATTTTTGGTTCAGAACCCTGGGTAGCTACATTTACCACCAACCAGCAAGAGCTACCCAGGTGCTGAACCAAAAACGGGCCGGCTCCCAAGCTTACAGTTATGCTTTTTAAAATAAAGATAGCAAGAGAACGAAGAAAAATTGATAAAAGGAATAAATTAGAAAGTTGCTTAAAATTGCATGCTCTATCCGAATCATGAAAGAGAAAATGTGGGTTTAGTGTCCCTTTAAAATTAGATAGTCTGCAATATATATTCAGATATTTTAAAATTCTTATTGAGTAACACAGATTCACTTCAAACATTGCATTTTTAGAACAGTACATTCACCACATCTCAACCAAACTTGGGCATTTAAAAAAGTTACGGTTTAATTACATTGACATCAAAAGCAAATGTGAACACACAACTGATTTAAAAAAGAAAAAAATATTATCCGATTGAATTTGTTTCCCAAAATCTTTCTATTTTGAAATCTCAGAAAAAACACAAATAATCCAAGAGCGCCAACTATAAGGCAAAGGAAAAATCTAACAAATACATCAGTGATTATAAAACATTATCAAACATTTAATTCAAAAACATATAGTTAAAAACATGGATCCATGTAACAGAATATACTTGAAAAATGAAATTTCACAGTACTAGCAGATAAATACTAAAAACACAATGGTAGCTAAAAACGATAAAGGGTATAAGGGTATGTCACCAATTACGGGGATATACAAAATTATAGAAAAGTCCAGATATGTCAATAGAAGTCTATAAAAAGTCCAGTGAGTAAATCCAGGTGAAATGACCAGTGAAAAAAATCAGTGAAAAAATCAAATGTTAAAAATAAAATGTTAAAAATAAACTGATGATAAAAAGATCCCTTGGAGGGAGGTTGTGAAAAAAATGTGAAAAAAGTGATGTAAAAATTGTAAAAAATTTGTAAACAAATGGGTATTAAAATTAAAAGTGGGGGACCCCCTAAAAATAGGTGTCAAAAATATGTGTCAAAAATATGTGTCAAAAATAGTGAAAAATATAAAATCCGGTTGAACAAAAATTAAAAATATTAAAACTATAAGAGAAATAATAAATAGTGTGTATATAGTATAATCCAAGTGAAAGTCTTAATAATTAGGTATTAGTGAATGATCCTCCTTGTGGCTAACTCCGTATGAATGATGGCGATGAACTCTTTGAGATAGATGGTTTTACCTTCCTGTTCAATATAAACTCTTGCAATCCCTGTAAATCAAAAGAATAACATAGTGCAATAAAATTTCAAAAAGCAGGAAATAAAGAAATAATGCTCACCAAAAATGTCAACGCGTTTCGGCCTCTTAACAGGCCTTTTTCAAGACTATCTAGGGGTGAGTGCTGGTGGCTATATTTATATGTATCACAAACCTATGAATTAGCATAGTTTTGGCGGCAAAAGAGGGGAATTTGGCGCCAAAAAATGACCCGACCCGGAAGTGCTTTTATTATTGTGTATCCGTTTTTTGCTTATTTGCCCCTTTTACTCAGATAATTACGGCTCTGTATTGGTCCTATAATTTGGAGCGAATAAGGGGTTCTGTCAGCATTAGTTTCTCATACATTATCATGTACGTTGCCGATCGCTCTGTTTCTACATACATCAGCGTCGGGCCGGAAGTGACGCTCTGCATTTTACTAGTTTTAATAAACCCTTCTGTTAAAATTAAAATTTGATTCCAATTTTAATAAGAATTTTATTAGTAAGTTATTTTATTGTCGATTTTAATTGTATTTTAAGTTTTTTCATTGGTGTTTTTTAATGTATAATGTACAATGTTTAAATGTACCAATGCACAAACTGATATTTATCCAACATATATATTTTTACTCTCATTTCTAATCGTAATAATATTGCTCGTTTTTATTGCTCGCTATACCACTAACATAAATTGGTACAATCAAGTCTTATGAAGTGTAAATTTTACAATATATCATGTATAGAAAATTTTTTTCAATACCCCTTCTTTAGTTATCGCCATATGCGAAAAACCGCTTTGTGATTACCGCAACCGGAAGTATGAGAAAACCGGAAGTAAACAAACACTATGTCACTTCCGGCCCGGCGCTGATGTATGTAGAAACAGAGCGATCGGCAACGTACATGATAATGTATGAGAAACTAATGCTGACAGAACCCCTTATTCGCTCCAAATTATAGGACCAATACAGAGCCGTAATTATCTGAGTAAAAGGGGCAAATAAGCAAAAAACGGATACACAATAATAAAAGCACTTCCGGGTCGGGTCATTTTTTGGCGCCAAATTCCCCTCTTTTGCCGCCAAAACTATGCTAATTCATAGGTTTGTGATACATATAAATATAGCCACCAGCACTCACCCCTAGATAGTCTTGAAAAAGGCCTGTTAAGAGGCCGAAACGCGTTGACATTTTTGGTGAGCATTATTTCTTTATTTCCTGCTTTTTGAAATTTTATTGCACTATGTTATTCTTTTGATTTACAGGGATTGCAAGAGTTTATATTGAACAGGAAGGTAAAACCATCTATCTCAAAGAGTTCATCGCCATCATTCATACGGAGTTAGCCACAAGGAGATCATTCACTAATACCTAATTATTAAGACTTTCACTTGGATTATACTATATACACACTATTTATTATTTCTCTTATAGTTTTAATATTTTTAATTTTTGTTCAACCGGATTTTATATTTTTCACTATTTTTGACACATATTTTTGACACATATTTTTGACACCTATTTTTAGGGGGTCCCCCACTTTTAATTTTAATACCCATTTGTTTACAAATTTTTTACAATTTTTACATCACTTTTTTCACATTTTTTTCACAACCTCCCTCCAAGGGATCTTTTTATCATCAGTTTATTTTTAACATTTTATTTTTAACATTTGATTTTTTCACTGATTTTTTCACTGGTCATTTCACCTGGATTTACTCACTGGACTTTTTATAGACTTCTATTGACATATCTGGACTTTTCTATAATTTTGTATATCCCCGTAATTGGTGACATACCCTTATACCCTTTATCGTTTTTAGCTACCATTGTGTTTTTAGTATTTATCTGCTAGTACTGTGAAATTTCATTTTTCAAGTATATTCTGTTACATGGATCCATGTTTTTAACTATATGTTTTTGAATTAAATGTTTGATAATGTTTTATAATCACTGATGTATTTGTTAGACTTTTCCTTTGCCTTATAGTTGGCGCTCTTGGATTATTTGTGTTTTTTCTGATGTTCTTACTAGGGTAAGCTAGATACCCTCTATCCAGGAGCTATAAGGAACCAGGCTGAGCGCTGTTAGATATCTTGTACTCTATTTTGAAATCTCAAAAGCTACTGCTTTAATCAAAGGACATTGTACAATAGATTTTTCTTTGCATAAATGTTTTGTAGATGATTCATTAGAATAGCCCATCTGGGAGTGTATTGTAAAAATGTATATTTGTGCTTATTTTTTTAAAAACATTGTGCTGATTTTCAGACTCCTAACTAAGCCCCAAAGTTTTAGATGTATACTGATGTCTACAGATTCCTGGTTGTGTCATGTCTTTTCATGCAGGGAAGGGAAAGGGTGTCTGCACGTATTGTTTTCACTGGGTGTCCCGGCCTAACCTCATTAACAGTGCTAATTCTTGAAACTTCTAAGCAAGTTTTTAAAAGGTTTTATTCTTTATAGTAGTGTATTACATGCAGTTATATGAAAATTGGTGTATACTGTCCCTTTAACTTAAAGGGATATGAAACCCAAAAGTTTTTTTTCAGAGCATACAATTGTAAAACAAAACAACTTCAATTATGAAATTTGCTTTATTCTTTTAGTATTCTTTGTTGAAGTAGCAATTAACTACTGGGAGCAAGCAGAACATAGCCACCAATCAACAGATAGCTACCAGTAGAGCATCACTGTTCCTGAACCTACCTAGGTATGCTTTTCAGCCAATGATAAAAGTAGAATGAAGCAAATAAGAGCCTCACGTTCTTCACTTTCTAATTAAGCAGCCAGAAAAACCGGACGAAGTCCAGAAAGTCTCGACCCAAAGGAAGAGAATCTCTAAAAGGGACAAGTCCTAAAAGGACACTTCCAAAGAGACCATGAGAGGCAAAACCGTAAGAATGGGTGTATAAAGGACCTAAATCCCCCAAGCCTCCAACCTACAACGGGAAGGAACACTCTAGTTCCAGAAAATTTGGAAACGATGTAGCATGTCACCACGGATCTCAACTGAGTCTCGGCCCACTACATTGAAAGGCGAATGAGGACTGAACCAATTCCTCATGACCCTAAGCAACCACGGACCCTCAAGTCCTTTCAGGATGCTAGATTAAGCTTGTAAATAAAACAAGACAACCACAGAAATTATATTGTGATCACTAGGCGCCCTCACCGGACCAACCGGACATAAAAAAGGTGCCACATGTCTGAACTAGGCCTCAAAGACAGAAGGATTTGTGCCCAGTCAGGACCAGCCTGTAACCAAGGGCCCCAGCACTGTCAAGGCCACATTGAGTCTCCCATGATGATGGAAGGATAAAGAACAGTCTTTTATAAGCAGTGCAACCACAAAATAATGAGTATCAATTCCAGAGAGGAAAGTTGCCGAAGGAAAAGTCACACCACAACATGAGCTTTAGACCAAATAAAAATCATCCTCATCGGATGAAAATAAAAGATAAGGCAACCCGAACCCATAGGTTATCACCCAGGAAGAACGGACAGACCCGCAGGACCAGCCCAACAGGGGTCCAAGACTTCCAAGCTCAGAACTGGAAAAGGATACACAAATAACAAAGACTTCAAGAAGATTACTTCATCCCCTTAAGTCTATGTATGCAAGCCAGTCGAAGAGTAAGACTGAGAATCCCCAGACCCATTAAGAGTGGGATCCTCCAGCAACGCCAAAAACATGCCTTAGTAGGACACGAAGGAGCGCCAGTCTACAACGAAAGGCGCCACGTACCTCCGCCGGGACAAAAGGAAACACTAACCCCCGAAGGTTGACCCCCTGAGGCCTCAGGGGCAGTCACTCCCCTGGAAGGCTGAACTGGACCAGGCGATGCCACGCCCGACGAGCCCCGGTTAACAAAACATGGACAATATCGTAAGCACACTCCCGGGAGGTGCAGATGCGCCAGCGCCAAAGATATGGCCATGCGGAACCGTGTCAACCTCCGGTGGGATCATGGCCACACTCCCTAGAAAGGCTAACTAGCATTTGGGTTACTTGCATGCGTAGTAAGAGTTGATGGTAGGAAACTCGTCTCGTGAGAGATAGAATCCCCAGAGATGGATGGCTCAGTGGGCACCCGATTCCCCGATCCTGAGGAACAGAGCACTCTAAAAACGGCATTCGGACATAACTGATGGGCATGGATCACCCGGGCCAATTCATATACTTTGCAAGAAGTAGAGTCTGAATCAGAGACATCCGTCTCTAAGAATCCTTCATAACTGGGACATTGCGGCCTCCAGAGAACCAGACACCAGCGGACCAGGATTTCTCCATCGCCACGCAGTCAGGAAACTGAAATGGAGTCACAAGGTAAACTGTGCAGTCCATGCAAAAGCGTGCCCAACCGAAAAGGCTGCGTCACTAGACATAGGCAGTTATGTTCCAAAATAGCCATGAGCCGAAGCAACACTACACAAAAGCAGACAATCACATAAACATGATTATAAACCCCCCTGTTCAATAATCCCGCTCAGGAGATATTAACCCTTGATTCCTAGATACAAAAAGGAGCCTCACTGAGACCCTATGTTAAAGTTATCCCCGAAAGGTTGTAGCCCCTCTCGGATAAACAGTTGAAAATACAATACATCCATGATGAAAGTAAAATGAAACGATCTTAACGGAATCTACGCAGTGAATCAGGAACACAGCCCTTCAAGTGTGACAGATAGTAGCGTCGCTTCTGCCATGGACTTGAGAGAAAAAAGCAGGCCGCGAAACTTGTCAACGCTGATTGCTTGTGGAGCTGTTAATATGAGTTGGGATGGTTTTGCAGAAAGACTCTACCTGCATCTCCGGACTCTAACTTTCATCCATGCTCTCACTGAGAAGCTGACAAAACTACTTAAAACTCCAGTCCCATGCCGAAGAGTACTACCCTCCATAAGTACATACCCTCCATAAGAGACTATCGAAAACTTCGGACACTTCTCTGCCAACCTCCTGGGACGAAAGGCAAAAAATAACTGGGGGATGAGGAGAGTATTTAAGCCTTTGGCTCCTCCTGGTGGCCAGATTCTGAATTCCCAAAAGTAATGAATTCAGCTGTGGACTCTCTCCATTTATTAAGAAAATCCTAGTTGTGTCTTGTGTAAGGAAATGTCTGATTTTTGTAATGTTTTTAAGGTGGAAGCGGCAGGCTTTAGCAAAGGACATGTGAATGTGAAAGAAAGATCTGAGTCAAGTGTTACCCCAAGACATTGGGCATGTGAGTTTGGGGTGATGATGAGGATGATGATGAAATTATCAACAGTTATAGAGACATGAGGGGTGGAAATTTTGGAAGAAGGGGGGGGGGAATAAGGAGCTCAGTTTTGGAGAGCTTTAGCTTGAGGTAGTAAGAGGACATCCAAGATGAGATATGAGAAAGACAGTTAGGGACACGGGTTAGTAAGGAAGGAGATAGTTCCAGTGCAGAGAGGTAAATTTGGGTATCGTCGGCATACAAATGATAATGAAACCCGTGGGACTTTATTAAAAGGGACACTGAACCCAATTTTTTTTTTCTTTCGTGATTCAGATAGAGCATGCATTTTTAAGCAACTTTCTAATTTACTCCTATTATCAATTTTTCTTCGTTCACTTGCTATCTTTATTTGAAAAAGAAGGCATCTAAGCTTCTTTTTTGGTTCAGCACTCTGGACAGAACTTTTTTATTGGTGGATGAATTTATCCACCAATCAGCAAGAATAACCCAGGTTATTCACCAAAAACGGGCCAGCATCTAAACTTACATTCTTGAATTTCAAATAAAGATACCAAGAGAATGAAAAAAAATTTGATAATAGGAGTAAATTAGAAAGTTGCTTAAAACTGCATGCTCTATCTGAATCACGAAAGAAAAAAAATTTGGGTTCAGTGTCCCTTTAAGGAACCTAATGAGGACGTGTAGATTGAGAAGAGGAGACCGAGTACAGAGCCTTGCGGTAACCCAACAGAAAAAGGTAACGTGGCAGAGGATGCCCCATAGAAGGCTACACTAAAGGTACGGTTAGACAGATAGGAAGAGAACCAAGAGAAAGCCACGTCGCAGATGCCGAAGGATTGGAGGGTATGGAGCAAAAGAGGGTGGTCGACAGTATCAAAGGCTGCAGACAGATCAAGGAGGGTAAGTAGAGAGAAGTGGCTTTTGGATTCTGCTGTAAGTAAGTCGTTGGTAACCTTAACAATTGCTGTCTCTGTTGAGTGAAGGGGGCGAAATCCAGATTTCAGTGGATCAAGGGGGGAGTTTAATGTAAGGAAATGGGATAGACGTGCAAATACTAGCTTTCAAGAAGCTTTGAGGCAAGAGGGAGTAGGGAAATAGGGCGGTAGTTGGATGGGGAGGTTTTATCGAGAAGTTTTTTTTTGAGGATAGGTGTGACTAATGCATGTTTAAGAGATGTGGGAACTATACCAGTGCTGAGGGAGAGGTTGAAGATGTGTGTGAGTATAGGGGTATGGGAAGAATAGAGAGAGGGTAGTAGTTGTGAGGGGATGGGGTCGAGGGGACAGGTAGTGAGGTGAGAGGACAGTATAAGGGCAGAAACTTCTTCCTCTGTAACGGGGGCAAAATAGCTAAATTTATGGCTATGTGGGTTTGGATGGTTGTGAGCTTTTGAGGGGGTGGGAGACCAGTATTATGTTGAGAGCTGATTTCATTTCTGAACGGAGTCAATTTTGTTGTTGAAGTAGCTGGCAAAATCTTGAGCATATACACACACTAATAAATATATATATATATATATATATATATATATATATATATATATATCCTAGTATCTGATGGGATATCTGCTGTTACATATAAACTGGCTGTCTTAAAGGGACAGTCAGCACCAGAATTTTTGTTGTTTAAAAAGATAGATAATCCCTTTATTACCCATTCCCCAGTTTTGCATAACCAGCACAGTTATATTAATTTAATAAGTAATTTTTACCTCTGTGATTACCTTGCATCTAAGCATCTTCTGAAAGCTCCCTGATCACATGGCATTTTATTAATTATCTATTGACTTTCATTTTAGCCAATTAGTGCAGTGTCTGCTACGAGCCATGGGCGTGATCACAATGTTATCTATATTGCTGACATGAACTAGCTCTCCCCTGTTGTGAAAAGCAAATAAAAAAGCAAGTGGTCAGAGGCAGCCTTCAAAGGCTTAGAAATTATATGAGCATTCCTAGGTTTAGCTTTCAACTAAGAATACCAAGAGAACAAAGCAAAATGTGTGATAAAAGTAAATGTTGTTTAAAATTGCATGCCCTATCTGAAACATGAACATTTTTTTGGACTTGACTGTTCCTTTAAGTTAGATTTTAAGCACAATAGAAAATAAGAAACTATTCTAATATAAAAATAATCTTCCGCTATATTTAGTTTACAAACAAGTATATAAAATGCACAGCTACGAGTGTGCAAGTGTGAACCTCTGATTGCCAGAGGTACATGCAGTAGTTAAAAGGGACACTCCAGTCAAAATTAAACTTTCATGATTCAGATAGACCATGCAATTTTAACCCTTTGAGTGCTAAACACTTTCCCACCTGGGTGCTAAGCTGATTTAAGTTTTTTTTTTTAATTTTTATTTTTTTAACTTTTTTTTTCCAATCCCCAAGACTTACACACGAAGGTTAGGAGATTACCTTTCCAACCGTGACGTCACCGCGCAAAACGTGAAGCCCCGGCGATGCCTGTCACTATGCAGGCCCGATCATCGGGGTAGGAGCGGTTGGGAGCCCCCAGATCTCCCTCAAGGTGGGAGAGTGCAAGTGACAGCTCTAAGCCGTATGTTAGCACCAGAGTGGGAAAAACTGCGACGACTCAGAGCCATCGTTAGCACTCAAGGGGTACAACTTTCCAATTCACTTCTATTATCTAAATGTGCACAATCTTTAATGAGCATGTGCAAGATTCACAGAATTATTATTATCATCGGTTATTTGTAGAGCGCTGACAGATTCTGCAGCGCTATAAACATAGGCGGAATACAAGGAAACATTTATAGGGATCAGACAGGTAGAGGGCCCTGCCAAGAGTTGCACTGTTGTAGTCCGCTCTAAATAAGATGATCTACAAACAGCATGGCTCTTGGGCTTACATGCTAAGGGGGTTCAGGGGATAGCAATGGAGGAGAGCAAACGGTAATATATATACAGAATATACGTATATGCATTTTGTGATTGGCTGACAGCTGTCACATGATGCAGTGCGAGGGAAAATAGAAATAACTTTAAAATTAGTTTGAAAGTAATCTACTACTCATTTAAAATTCAAACAAAGTGCTTTTGCATGGTCTTTGTATTATGCATTTACCGATTATCCTATTCTATTGTATTTAGTGGTCCTTTAAAGTTTTAACGACCGCTGTCACTCAACTTCCATAAAACACTGGTACCATGTATTTTACACTACTTTAGTTCCATCACTTAATTCCTTTATACAATATATGGCTGTGAGCGCTTACTCACGTGACCTATCAATGTTACTTAAAGGGACATTAATTACTTTAAGATGGTAATGTAAAATTATATATATATATATATATATATATATATATATATATATATATATATATATATATATATATATATATATAACCTCTGCAATATACTTTCATTATTTATTTTGTCCCTTTTCCTGTAATTCCATTCTGAAATTCTGAGCTTTTCAGTTCATGTTAAAAATAAAAGTTTATTTCACTGTTATATTCCACACAGCCATTGGCTGCACACTCTAGTGACCTATTTATAACTGTACCTAATTGGCCACAGCAGGTAACCTAAGTTACAACATGGCAGCTCCCTTTGTTTTATAGACACTAAAACGTTACACTTATTTTGTTAATATTTAAACAGCTAATAAAAATACATCTACAAGTTATTCTCTGACCAATTTTTTCTTTGAATGCATCACTGGATCTAGCATTATTCTAGTGTTTAATGTCCCTTTAAAGCTTGTCTGTGTTCATTATGGATTTTCATATTCAGCAAGAACAGTGGTGTAGGAACTAAAGACTTGAGTTTCGAGTGATGTTTTATGTTTCAATGTCAGGGTTTGCAGATTAAATGGGGTTTAGTAATATATGTAAAGGACCAGTAAATAAAAATGATTTAAAAAAAAAAAAAAAAGACAGTGCAATAGATCTCAGTCTGACCTTTAAATGAGTAGCAGATTTTTTTTTCTGACAAATTTTAAAGTAATGTTTATTTCCACTCCACCCTGTATCATGTGACAGCCATCAGCCAATCACAAATGCATATACATATACACTGTGAATTCCTGCACATGCTCAGTAGGAGCTGGTGACTTTAAAAAGTATAAGACTGTGGACATGTTTTTAATGGAAGTAAATTGTCATACTCTATGTGAATCATGAAACTTTAATTTTGGCTTGAGTGCCCCTTTAAAAGCATTTCTCATTAGACATTTGGTCTAGAGAGAGGCCCAAACACCAAATCCTGTGACCTAGGGTTCCTT
>NC_069501.1:547522305-547537305 GCF_027579735.1 Bombina bombina | reverse complement strand
ATGCATACACGTACCATGTGACAGCCATCAGCCATTCACAAATGCATGCACACTTATTCTTGCACATGCTCAGTAGGAGCTGGTGACTCAAAAAGTTTAAATATAAAAAGACTGTGCACATTTTGTTAATGGAAGTAAATTGGAAAGTTGTTTAAAATAGCATGTTCTATCTGAATAATGAAAGTTTAATTTTGATTGAGTGTCCCTTTAAGTCAAAATTAAACTTTAATGATTCAGATTAATCAATTTACTTCTATTAGCAAATCTGTTTTCTTGATTTATTTATTTTTTGTTTATAGTAAAACTTGGTAAGGCTGATAGAAACGCATTAGTGTGCACGTGTCTCTAGCAGTCTATGGGGGGTAGTTATCAAGCCGTCAACCTCAAATACGCCGGAATTCCGCAGCGTATTTGTGGCGAGGCTGATTCGCCTTAGTTATCAAGCCCTAGACACTGGCAATAGTAGAATTTAGTGACGTAAGCTTCGATCCGCCGGACTCAGTCCGACACAGATCGATTCTTACGTCACTCCAGATGTTCCGCACACAAGTGCGGCACAATCTGACAACTTTTGCTAGTTATCAAAAAACTAGCAGGTACGCTCAGCACTTTTCCGGCCCAGCGTACCTGGTTTTCAATCGGATCCCATAGGAATCAATGGGAGTCTGACCATAGTGAAAGCACATGTTCGCTGCTGCCAGACATCCCATTGATTCCTATGGGAACTGTCTACACCTAACACCCTAACATGTACCCTGAGTCTAAACACCCCTAATCTGTCCCCCCTACACCACCGCAATTAAATAAAGTTATTACCCCCTAAACCGCCGCTCCCAGAGCCCACCGCCACTATAATAAAGTTATTAACCCCTAAACCGCCGCTCCCGGAGCCCACCGCAAGCTATAATAAATATGTTAACCCCTAAACCGCCGCTCCAGGTCCCCGCCGCAACTATAATATATGTATTAACCCCTAAACCGCCGCTCCCAGACCCCGCCGCCACCTACATTATACCTATTAACCCCTATCCTGCCCCCCCCTATACCGTCGCCACCTATAATAAAGTTATTAACCAATATCCTGCCGATCCCGGACCTCGCCGCAACTAAATAGTTTAACCCCTAAACCGCCACTCAACCGCAACCTATATTAAAACCTATTAACGCCTAATCTGCCCCCCCTACGCCGTCGCCACCTATAATACATTTATTAACCTCTATCCTGCTCCCCCTACACCGCCGCCACTGTAATAAAATTATTAACCCCTAAACCTAAGTCTAACAATAACCCTAACACCCCCCTAACTTAAATATTAATTAAATAAATCTAAATAATATTTATCTTATTAAATAAATTAATCCTATTTAAAACTAAATACTTACCTTTAAAATAAACCCTAATATAGCTACAATATAAATAATAATTAATTATTTTGTAGCTATTTTAGGATTTATTTTTATTTTACAGGCAAATTTCAATTTATTTTAACTAGGTACAATAGCTATTAAATAGTTATTAACTATTTAATAGCTACCTATTAAAATATAGAGAAATTTACCTGTAAAATAAAAACTAACCTGAGTTACAATTACACCTAACACTACACTATACTTTAATAAATTATTCCTATTTAAAACTAAATGCTTACCTGTAAAATAAACCCTAAGATAGCTACAATATAATTAATAATTACATTGTAGCTATTTTAGGATTTATATTTATTTTACAGGTAACTTTGTATTTATTTTAGCTAGTTAGAATAGTTATTAAATAGTTATTAACTATTTAATAATTACCTAGCTAAAAGAAATACAAAATTACCTGTAAAATAAATCCTAACCTAAGTTACAATTAAACCTAACACTACACTATCATTAAATTAATTAAATAAATTACCTACAAATAACTACAATTAAATACAATTAAATAAACTAACTAAATTACAAAAAATAAAAAAGCTAAGTTACAAAAAATAAAAAAATAAGTTACAAACATTTAAAAAATATTACAACAATTTTAAGCTACTTACACCTAATCTAAGCCCCCTAATAAAATAACAAACCCCCCCAAAATAAAAAAATTCCCTACCCTATTCTAAATTAAAAAGTTCAAAGCTCTTTTACCTTACCAGCCCTTAAAAAGGGCCTTTTGCGGGGCATGCCCCAAAGAAAACAGTTTTTTTGCCTGTAAAAGAAAAATACAACCCCCCCAACATTAAAACCCACCACCCACATACCCCTAATCTAACCCAAACCCCCCTTAAAAAAACATAACACTACCCCCCTGAAGATCATCCTACCTTGAGTCGTCTTCACTCAGCCGAGCCACCGATGGAACCGAAGAGGAGATCCGGAGCGGCAGAAGTCATCATCCAAGGGGCGCTGAAGAAATCTTCCATCCGGGCGATGTCATCTTCCAAGCGGGGTCTTCAATCTTCTTCCACCCGGAGCGGAGCTATCTTCAGACGAGCCGACGCGGAGCCATCCTCTTCTTCCCGACGACTACCGACGAATGGATATTCCTTTAAGGGACGTCATCCAAGATGGCGTCCCTTCAATTCTGATTGGCTGATAGGATTCTATCAGCCAATCGGAATTAAGGTAGGAAAAATCTGAAGTTCAATCCGATTGGCTGATCCAATCAGATTGAGAACAGCCAATAGAATGCGTGCTCAATCTGATTGGATCAGCCAATCGGATTGAACTTCAATCTGATTGGCTGATTCAATCAGCCAATCAGATTTTTCCTACCTTAATTCCGATTGGCTGATAGAATCCTATCTGCCAATCGGAATTGAAGGGACGCCATCTTGGATGACATCCCTTAAAGGAATATCCATTCGTCGGTAGTCGTCGGGAAGAAGAGGATGGCTCCGCGTCGGCTCGTCTGAAGATGGCTCCGCTCCGGATGGAAGAAGATTGAAGACCCCGCTTGGAAGATGACATCGCCCGGATGGAAGATTTCTTCAGCGCCCCTTGGATGATGACTTCTGCCGCTCCGGATCTCTTCTTCGGTTCCATCAGTGGCTTGGCTGAGTGAAGACGACTCAAGGTAGGATGATCTTCAGGGGGGTAGTGTTAGGTTTTTTTTAAGGGGGGTTTGGGTTAGATTAGGGGTATGTGGGTGGTGGGTTTTAATGTTGGGGGGGTTGTATTTCTCTTTTACAGGCAAAAGAGCCGTTTTCTTTGGGGCATGTCCCGCAAAAGACCTTTTTAAGGGCTGGTAAGGTAAAAGAGCTTTGAACTTTTTAATTTAGAATAGGGTAGGGAATTTTTTTATTTTGGGGGGGTTTGTTATTTTATTAGGGGGCTTAGATTAGGTGTAAGTATCTTAAAATTGTTGTAATATTTTTTAAATGTTTGTAACTTATTTTTTTTTATTTTTTGTAATTTAGTTTATTTAATTGTAGTTATTTGTAGCTAATTTATTTAATTAATTTAATGATAGTGTAGTGTTAGGTTTAATTGTAACTTAGGTTAGGATTTATTTTACAGGTAATTTTGTATTTCTTTTAGCTAGGTAGTTATTAAATAGTTAATAACTATTTAATAACTATTCTAACTAGCTAAAATAAATACAAAGTTACCTGTAAAATAAATATAAATCCTAAAATAGCTACAATGTAATTATTAATTGCATTGTAGCTATCTTAGGGTTTATTTTACAGGTAAGTAGTTTTAAATAGGAATAATTTATTAAAGTATAGTGTAGTGTTAGGTGTAATTGTAACTTAGGTTATTTTTTATTTTACAGGTAAATTTGTCTTTATTTTAATAGGTAGCTATTAAATAGTTAATAACTATTTAATAGCTATTGTACCTAGTTAAAATAAATTGAAAGATGTCTGTAAAATAAAAATAAATCCTAAGATAGCTACAATATAATTATTTTAAAGGTAAGTATTTAGTTTTAAATAGGATTAACTTAGTTAATAAGAGAAATATTATTTAGATTTATTTAATTAATATTTAAGTTAGGGGGGTGCTAGGGTTAGTGTTAGACTTAGGTTTAGGGGTTAATAATTTTATTACAGTGGCGGCGGTGTATGGGGGGCAGGATAGGGGTTAATAAATGTATTATAGGTGGCGACGGTGTAGGGGGGGGCAGATAAGGGGTTAATAAATTTAAGCATAAACAAACACACAAGTAGTGCACTCTTTCTTGCCCTCACCGCATATGAAAGTACTTCCGGTATTCGGCACACAGGAGAGTGGGGATGACGTCTGAGTCACATGAACCAGTAAGGGAACAGCAGTGTATCCATCCTATACGCCTGATAAATAGGTAATCCAGAGTACAAAAGATAGTTCCAATACAGGTATAAGATAAAAAGTTCCAACTTTATTATTCATGCACATAAAAACCACCAAAAGGCAAAGTACAGTCCAACTAGAGCACAGCACAAACTGACCAAGACTTACATTAAAATGATACACTTCAAAAGGGAGGAAAGCTGCGCTTTATCTTATACCGGTATTGGAACTATCTTTTGTACTCTCGTTAATAAGTTTAATATAGGTTGCGGCGGGGTCCGGGAGCGGCGGTTTAGGGGTTAAACTATTTATTTAGTTGCGGCGAGGTGCGGGATCAGCAGGATAGGGGTTAATAACTTTATTATAGGTGGCAACGGTAGGGGGGGGCAGGATAGGGGTTACTAAGTATAATGTAGGTGGAGGCGGTGTCCGGGAGCAGCGGTTTAGGGGTTAATACATTTATAAGAGTTGTGGCGGGGTCTAGGAGCGGCGGTTTAGGGGTTACTAACTTTATTTAGTTGCGGGGGCTCCGGGGGCGCCGGTATAGGGGGTAGAACAGTGTAGTTTAGTGTGGGTGTTTAGTGACAGGCTAGCAATAAAGCTGTAAAAAAGCCAAAGAGCAGCGAGATCGGATGAGTGATAACTCTCACAGTCCGCTGCTCATCGCCCCGTACTTGGTGCGTGGCTTTTTGACAGCTTTATTGATAACTTAGGCGAACGTATTCAGGTCCGCGGCGGCTATGGTAGGCGAGCTTAGGCGAGCGTATTGAACCGGCGAAGGCAGGTAAAGTAGACGGCTTGATAACTACCCCCTATGTCAGCAATGTTTGTAACTATGTATAACATTGCTAAAAATGGATCTTTATCCAATTCATTTAAGTATCATTTTTACTCTACTGTCCCTTTCATTTCTAGCTCTGAGTGTCCAAACTACATTCTCAAGGGACAAAATGAAATCAGCTGCTTGTTTTTTTTTTTTTTTTAAATAAGTTTTCAATACAACTGATAACCCAATCAGATAATAAAGTATGGTCCCTTTAATCCTTGTCGCTACGGGCGCTAAACAGCACATAATGTTAAAGGCAACAGAAAAATTGCTATCATACATAAGAAAGAACACGATTTAAACAGGTTGAATTATTTTGCATTAAAAACTTTGGGTTACAGCAGTTTATTTTAGATTTTAAAAATGAAAAGGGATAGTAAACACCAAAAATGTTATTGTTCAAAAAGATAACCATTCCCCAGTTTTGCATAACCAACACTTATAGAAATATACTTTTTACCTCTGTAATTACCTTGTATCTAAGCTTCTGTAGACTGCCTCCTTATCTCAGATCTTTTGACAGACTTGCATTACGGGCAATAAGTGCTGACTCTTAAATAACTTCATGTGCATGAGCACAATGTTATTTATATGAAACACATGAACTAACGCACTCTAGCTGTGGAAAAACTGTAAAATGCATTTAGATAAGAGGCAGCCTTCAAGGGCTTAGAAATTAGCATATGAGCCTACCTAAGTTTAGCTTTCAACTAAGAATACAAAGAGAACAAAGCAAACTAGATGATAAAAGTAAATTAGAAAGAAGTTTAAAATTCCATGTCCTATCTGAATTATGAACGTTTCATTTGAACTTTACTATCCCTTTAACAAACAGGCAAGTGCAAATCCAGATCTTAGTATGTTGCACTTTCACAAGAAGAAATCCGGCTCTGAAATTAACCAAATGCCTCGAGTGCCGCCTTCTTCCACATTCGGATAATCACAAAATTATCTAAATGCAAATTCCTACTAACAAAGTACATTTCTGTGCAATACTTGTTTGTGTAATAGAAGCTCAATGGTTGATAGGGAAACTCCTGCAGTTCTATTTGTGGAGAGCAACAGGCCCCACAAACATGAAAACTAAGGGCTCCGTTTATCAAGCTGCAAAGGCAAGCTTTGGAGTCCTTGTGTTGGAGGCTTGGTGACCCTCACTGCTCCTCAGAGTTAGAAGACCTCTGCTTTCGTGCAACTGGTTGTAAGAGAGTGAGTGAGGCAGCACAAGTGATTGCCTCTGCAATCTTAAAGGGACAGTCTACTCTATAATTTGTATTGTTTAAAAAGATAGATAATCCCTTTTCAACATATTCCCTAGTTTTGCATAACAAACAGTTAAATGAATACACCTTCTGTGATTACCTCTAAGCATCTGCAGACTGCCCCCTTCTTTAAGTTTTTTGACAGACTTGCATTTTAGCCTATCAGTGCTGACTCATAAATAACTTCATGGGAGTGAGCACAATGTTATCTGTGGCACACATGAACTAGCGCTGTCAAGCTGTGAAAAACAGTCAAAATGCACTAAGATAAGAGGCAGCCTTCAAGGGCTTAGACATTAGCATATTAGCCTACCTAGGTTAAGCTTTCAACTAAGAATACCAAAAGAAAAAAAGCAAATTTGATAAAAGTAAATTGGAAAGTTGTTTAAAATTGCATGCCCTATCTGAATCATGAAAGTTTAATTTTGACTAGACTGTCCCTTTAAAGGGATAGTAATTTTTTATGTTGTGATTCAGATAGAGCATGCAATTTTAAGCAACTTTCTGATTGACTTCTATCATCAATTTGTCTTCGTTCTCTTGATATCTATTTGAAAAAGTAGGATTGTATGCTTAGGAGCCAGCCCATTTTTGGTTCAGATCCTGGCTAGCAATTGCTGACTAGTAGCAACATTTAGCCTCAAATAAGCAAGCAAACCCCAAAAAAACAAAAAATGGGCTCCCTCATAAGATTACATTCCTTCTTTTCAAATATAGATACCAAGAGAAGGAAGAAAAATAAATTTAATTTTGACTTTAGTGTCCCTTTAAAGGGACATTATACACTAGATTTTTCATTGCATAAATGTTTTGTAGATGATCCATTTATATAGCCCATACAGGGTTTTTTTTTTTAAACTGTATAGTTTTGCTGATTTTCAGACTCCTAACCAAGCCCCAAAGTTGTTGTCTACCTACTCACGCTTGCTCCTTTTTGTGTAAAGGGTCTTTTCATATGCAGGGGAAGGGGGAGTGTCTGCTCTTTTTGCTGTCCAGCCCCTTTCACTGGGTGTCCCAGACTAAACTTTCAAACTGTGCTAAACTGGGAGCTTCCAAGTAAGTTTTTAAACGGTTTGATAGTGGATTTTTAGATCAGCATCTCTGCATATTATTCTTTATAGTAGTGTATATTACATGCAGTAAATTAAAACTGGTGTAATACTGCCCCTTTAAGTTGCCACTTATCTGTTCCCCCTGCAAAAGATAATTAGGGTCAGATGTATTTCACACAGCTTTCTTTGCACAAACAGCCTCAATACGTGGAACTTTTGGTTATTATTGTGCCTCTAGCTTTGGCAATACAGTTGTAGTGACTGTCATGCTAATAAAGCTTAAAGGGACAGTCTACACCAAAATTTTTCTTATTTAAAAAGATAGATAATCCCTTTATCACCCATTCCCCGTTTTTGCATAACCAACACAGTTATATTAATATAGGTTTTACCTCTGTGATTACCTTGTATTTAAGCCTTTGCAGACAGCCTCCTTAACTAAGTGCCTTTGACAGACATGCAGTGTAGTCAATCAGTGAAGACTCCTAAATAACTTCACAGGAGTGAGCACAATGTTATCTATATGACACATGTGAACTAGCACAGTCCAACTGTGAAAAACTTTCAAAATGCTCTGAGCTAGGAGGCAGTTTTTTCAACTGTTTAGAAATCAGTTTGAGCCTAGCTAGGTTTAGCTTTTCAAAAATACCACCAAGGGAACAAAGCAAATTTGATGATAAAAGTAAATAGGAAAGTTGTTTAAAATTGCATGCTCCATCTGATTCATGAAAGTTTAGTTTTGACTTTAATGTCCCTTTAATTGAATTGACTAAATTGCGTGTGTATACACACACAATATATATATATATATATATATATATATATATATATATATATATATATATATATATATATACACACACATATATATATATATATATATATATATATATATATATATATATATACATATACATATACACACACACACACATATATATATATATATATATATACATATATAAACATATATATATATATATATATATATATATATATATATATATATATATATATATATATATATATATATATATATATATATATATACACTGTATTAGGCTACAATGTGTGATTTTGTAAAATTTGGGGATGGTGGTGTGCCGCAAGATTTTTTTTTTTTTATGTAAAAAAAAATGTGCCGTGGCAAAAAAAAGGTTGAAAATCACTGTCCTAACCAAGCCCCAAAGTTTTAGGAGAATACCGACGTATACCTACTCCTGCTTGCATCTATTTGTGTAAAGGGTCTTTTCATATGCAGAGGAAGGGGGAGGGTTTGCTATTTCCCACTTGAAGTGGGTGTTCCAGTAACCTTTACTGGACGTATCTAAGTAAGTTTTAAACGGTTTTATAAAGGAATTTTATATCAGTATCTGTGCATAGTATTCTTTATAGTAGTGTCTATTAACTGCAGTTATATGAAAATGGGTGTATACTGTCCATTTAATTATGTAAATCTACTGCATTGAGTGGTCCTTTAAAACACGGTGGCACCCATTACTTTATAGAAACTAAACCTTTACACTTATATTTTCAATATTTAAACAACTAATATGATTGTAAAATACATCTACATATTATTCTAAAGCTAATAGTTACTCTGAATACATCATTATGTCTAGCCTGTATTTACTGTTTGACACCCCCATTAAAGTTTGCTTCCTTGATCCACCACAATTTAGACCCTTCTTTTCACGCATGATGATTATTCCAACAGTAGTATTTGTCCTTCCCATCTATCAAACATCTGAAAGCAAGCTTTGTAATAAGGCAGCTAGAATTGTTTAAAAAAAAATAGAAAATGTTTAAATCAACAAAAGAGGTGTGCTGGCCATTCTAGGGGTTAACAATTGCACCAAGTCTGGAATGCAGCAGTGATTTAAAACACTAGCTGCCTTGAGTGTTTCAGGAAAGCAAGGGATAAGTTAGTGGTGCATAAAATGCCGTAATTTAAGCCCTTGGCTCCCAAATTTGTGGTATGGCTCCTAGATTTGGAGCAAAATTGTCAAGCCAGGCATTAAGGTAATTTAATGTCTGCTAAAGCATTTTAACTGCTCTCAGGGAAAAGCATAGTAAATCTTAAGCTTCTTGGGTCAAATCTACAGATGTCGAAGGGTAAGTAAATCACATTTCAAGCACACAGGGATAGGATCTCACCTTGTTATGTACAACCATACAGCAATCACATTCTCACATAGATTTATACACACAAATGTATACACCACCATACCTCAAACATACCAATTTAAAAAGCATTCAACTGTTTTGTTTTCTTTGTCAGAACCTGAAATAGGGTCAACCTCAATTTAATTCAAGGGCAGGGAATGACACCACAGTCATGTCAAGTCCCAGGCAGCTGTCCTAAGCAAACAGACATCCAGTATATGCTGTACAGCGACATTAAGATGTCTAGGCAACTCTATTATGATTGCAAATCAAGTACGTTCGAAATAAGGTTTATTACATATTTAGTAAAATACATCAGATACACCTTGGGGGGCACCATACCAGCTGTCAGTCAGCAACCTATAATACCATAGTATCACTAAAAAAAAAAGAACTATGCTTGGCTAGTTATTCCCCAGCCCATGCGCATAGATCACCCCCAGCATGCGCACAGCACTGACGTCTCCACATATGATGCTTTTTTCATCTGCTGGGGTGTGCTTGTGTGCACACAGCAGTCATTTTAAAGCATTCAACTGGTTGGGTTTTAAAAAAAAAAATTCTGCTCAGAGGTGCGTAATACAACACAAAAGACATTTTTAGGCACTTTATTTTGCATTATAACGTTAAAGATGTTTCAATCTCCAAATGATTTTAAAGAATGAACCATAAATGTTCTTTTAATTTGCTTTAATGGCTTAGTTCATGTGAGAGCAATCAGGGCAATGGGCAAAAAGTATTTCAATTTATTGTAATTTTAGCCCACTGGAACATTCTTAAATTATGAGTTATAATTTTGGGTCATTCATACAAATGTAGAACTGCTAATACATAATCAAATTTTTACCTGTGGATACAACGTTGGAGGAACATAAAAGGAAAAATAATATTTTATTACTATTACTGCACTATTGCTTGTAAACAACTAGATGTTTAATCCATGTAAAGAGATTAAACACACAGTTAAAGTCAGCACTGGACCTGCAACACAATGTTGGTCCAGTGCCAATCACAGGCACTGAGCCAATCAGGGATAACAGGTGTGCATTCACCAATCCCCTGCCGTGTTCAGCTCAGGAATGGATAAACCAAAACTGCAATAATTATTAAGCATTTTATATTTGCTTATTATACACATCATGTTGAGCTCTTTTTTCTTTAAAACAAAAATATGAGACAAATATTTAAAAATTAGGAGCCTTTAAGAAAATCGATATGCCAGCCAAATGCTTTTTGGATGCCAGACACAAGTCTTCATATACAGATACATACAGTGTAGTCAAAAGTATCAGGAACCTTACTGTGTTTTCAGTGATTTTTTTATACCAGCTCCAGAGTATAACCTATATGAGAAAATGCTTTAGACTTTTGCATATGAAATAGTTGGTTTTGTTCTTTGAAAAAACAACCCATTAAAATGGGTTGAGTTGGCAGGGAAATTGAAATCAGCAAATAGTATGAAAGCTGTATCTATTGGCTTATTTGAATAAAAATTTCAAAATCAATCGGAATGCAAGGGTACCCCTATTATATAAGGGGGTACCTCTTTATTTAAGCTTCAGTGTGCGGCGGTGACCGCATGAAGAGGACGTCAGGTTCAAGATCAGAAGTGAAGAAACATCAGATGGAAGATGAGTAAAAACTAGGTACCCGAGGACAGCCCCAGCAGAGTGCCGGCATGGATGGAGATCGTCTCCATAGATGAAGATGAGCACCCCAGGAACTGATCACGTAGGAGCCGGATTCAAGTTGGGTGAGTAGAAACTTTGCGGTTTAGAGCTAGTGGTCTTTTTTTCCCCCCCTTTAAATACGTATTTTTTTATTAATTCAAAAAGAGAGCTTTAATCTCTTTGGGACAATGCCATACCAAATGTACTTTTCAGGGCAATCTTTTTCCAGGATAGAATTTTTTGTTTATAATAGGGGTTTTTTATTGGGGGGGGGGGAAGCTTCTCAGGGCAATAGTTAGTGAAGGTTTTTGTAAGATAGGCTTTTGGGGGTTACTTTAGTTTTAGGATAGGGATTTTTATTAAAAGAAAAAGATGTTATCGCTTTAGGGCAATGTCTTACCAAATGCCAAATCAGGGCAATTTCTAGTGTAGGTTTTAGTGTTAGTATGGGGGGGGGGCTTTTTTATTTTTTTGTAATGGGACTTTAGTTTTAGTATAGGCCTAAGTGTTCAGGTTTTTTATTTTTCATAGTGGGGGGGGGGGGTTGGTAGTAATTTTTTGTTGTTGTTGCAATGTTAGTGTTTATTTTCTGTAACTTAGGGGGTGTGCTGTGTAGGAGCACTTCAAATATGCCCACCTCCACCGAGATTGCCGATGAGTGTCAATGTGGGCAGCCTTTTCAGAAGTCTTGACCCCCTATTGATTCCAATGGGACACACATCGCCACTCGCCGGCACTTCACAAGTAAGCCCCCTTTTTTTCAAATATATCAACGGAACAGCCTGCGAGCCTGGAGAGGCAGAAAAGGATTTTTTCCTGTCGGTCTAGCGAGGTTTCAAATATCGGGGCTTGAGAGAGAACATGTGGCTTTAAAAGGGAAAAAATTATTGTTCTAAGCCCCCCGGCGCTCCAGCAGCCCCCTTTAAAGCTCTTATTTTTGTGAGCTAACGGTATGAACTGATCTCCAATCGGCGCTCTAGCTACAAAAAAGTGCTGTATGGCTAGAGCGCCGATTGGAGAACAGTTCCAACCGTTAGCTTACAAAACAATGAGTTTTTAAGTGGGCCGCTAGAGTACGGGGTATTAGAATGACACGGTTAGATTAAAAAGTTGTACCGCATTATTAGAAGTGATTAAAGTGCCTGTAAAATATCGCTTAGATTCCGGACCCGATTTTAAAACATATAAAGTTTACCATCACTTTAAAAGTTTAATTACTCATAGGATTTTAACAGTGAAAGACTATTTTTTCCACTCCACCAGAGGGGGTGGAACGGATGGTGCTAGATTCAAAACCCCAAATCCGTTACATACATTTCATATTACTCTCTACTCAAAAGCCTTTTCAAAGCAAAGTTCAACAACAAGGTAACTAATTAACCCCTTCATGCCAAAAGCAAGTGTTTAATATTGGTTCCGATGTAAACACTTGCTTAAAAATGAATGTGATCACGTGATTTCAAGGGCGGGATCAGATCGTGGTGGACTGGCTACGATGCTAGACATGCCCCCTGTGCGATTTCCCATAAAAGCAGGCGGGTGGGTGCAGCATGCCAAAAAAGGTATGACTTTTCATGCCGTCTTAATGGCGTTAAAGCCCGGCGCGGTTAGGACTGCATGGAACGTCCTATCCGCCTTAAGTGGTTAAATGTGTTTACAGTTTATTTTGTAGGCATAAACACAGCAATGTTGTGCTTAACTAACTGGAGCCTTTAGCTCTTTGTTAATTACACTAATCTAGCAAATACAAAGTATAAGGGGACTTAACACTTGCTGCTTTAATGTAAACCGTGTGCTTATCCCCACACTTCCTGGGTTTGTTTTTGTTTTTTAAATGCTGCAAAATGCCTAAACTAACTATGTTATTACTTAGAGCACTTTGTTTATTTACAGCTAGCTGTCGTTGACCGCAATATATATGATAAATATACTCACTATTGTTGTCCAACAATTTTGCAAGTCATTAATAAAGTTTAATGTTTTCAAAACTCTTATTTTGTATGTAGGTGTTTGCAATTCAGTACTGGCGATACATATATATTTATTTAATTTTGGCAGTGCACGCAATGCTTTAAAAAATATATAATGGCATGCTCAATAACGGCTATTTGTTGAAATCCTTTTATTTGAACATATTTAATTACACATATAATAACTATTTGAGTAAATATCAGAGCTTGTAAACCACCTGGTATGGAAGAGCGTACATGGCACCACAAACTGGCCTGGTGCATAGATTTCTGTAAGCTCCTATTGCACGCACACACACTCTGTAGTAATTCCACATTACCAGATATTGGTGCATGCTGGGAACTGTGGTTCCACCTGGAGCATGTAACTGCTATAACCAGAATGTCTAAGGAAGTGCAGATACAGCAAATTCACATGGAGTGCAGCTCCCAACAGCAGTACTTTAAGTGTGTGCTTTGCATTAATTCAGCAGCCTCAACCCAAGAACAAGGGGCATAAGGCCTTTCTCAGTTTGTGACTTAAATGGAGGCAGTGAGGACAAGGGAGCTGAAAAGAGAACATTTAGACAGCATTGCTGGTGCACATGATGCCCAGTGCACACAAATCACAGTATGCACCTAATGGAAACAGCAATCCAACAGCAGCTAGTTGATTTGGATATAGGTTCAAAGCTCCTCCTTGATAATGCTGTCTATAAACATTAGGCGCCCCCATCAGCAGCCCAGGACAAATGGTAAGGAGGTACCATGGTGTTTGTATATCAAGTCAGCCCTATAATTGGACCAGGGGTACTAAGGCTGCTTTTGACAGGTCCATCAGCTGAGCAACATAATGGGGGTACAATTTCAATCTGCTGAGCTATAATCTTCGAGACTGCTTATTATCATTGGGTTTAGCCTGTAGTTACCAGAGACTTGGGGGTGTTTGTGATTTCTGCAATTTGGTTAAACACATACATTAGCAAGAGGTTAAATCAGGTGAGAAAGAATAATGTCTTCTTCCAATGTTTAATATTGACTAGTAACCTTTCTACCCAGACTAGTAAACTAAAGTGATATTTTGTTACCCCTGCATGTATGGTATGTGTATACAAACAGCACAGTTTCTGAAGATAAATAAAAAATTAAATGTACTGTACCTTTAACTGCCTTAAGTGCAGAACACCTGTACAAGTCACCTACTCTCAATTCCTTGTCTCGCCAAGGACTATTTTCCCAACCCCCAATGGACAGTGGAGGGAACTCGATACAGCCCAGGTGGCCCAGCAAACTTAACCACTTTACTACTGCATCAAATGATAAGAAATGGCAAAAAGAAGAAAGAAAATGTATACAGTGTATGTAAAAAAAAATTAACAGAGTTTTAATATTAGGGAAAACTTTTAGATTTTAACAATTATCTAACCTGATACATTTTTTTTAGGATACTGATTTTTGAAAAGACAAATCTAATTGGACTAATGCTATATAATATTGGTAAATAAATCTAAGAAACAGAAGCAACGTTTAAAAAGTTTTTTAAGATGTGTATATATATATATATATATATATATATATATATATATATATATGTGTGTGTGTGTGTGTATATAGGTGTGTGTGTGTATATATGTGTGTGTGTGTGTATATTGTGTATGTATGTGTGTGTGTATATGTGTGTGTGTGTGTGGTGTATATATATATGTGTTTATAGGTGTGCGTGTGTGTGTATATTGTGTATGTATGTGTGTGTGTATATTGTGTATGTGTGTGTGTGTGGTGTGTGTGTTTATCAAAGTGCTTAACTTTGTATCACAACACTAT
>NC_069501.1:547502305-547512305 GCF_027579735.1 Bombina bombina | reverse complement strand
CATATTAAAAGGGACATAAGGTTTATCAGCAATCAAGCCCTGTGCCACAAACAATTCCTGCCCTCTTCTTCTTTTATCTACCTTTGTGCAATATTGTATATTGTGTAATCCTAAAAAAAAGTGTGTGTGTCTGGCTCTTCAATATTCTTCCTGGCTCCTACATTTCAAATACAATCACACACATAAATGCCTCCACCCCCACCCCCACAAATAAAATAAAACTAAATAAATAAATGTCACAGGTCACTTATTTTTAAAGGTGCATTAATAGGGAACATAACATATTCTGGAGATGCAGCCTGCAATTGTATACCCTATTAGATAACCATTAAAAGGTATTCTAAGTACAAAATCTCAAGGGATATTTTTTTTTTTTCCTCAAAATTATTTATGCTTCCATCTACTGTCTAACACAGAATTATCAGCAAATAGATTTGTCAAACCATGCTGCAAAAGCAAAATACACTTTTTGTGTTAGCCACGTTTTCATTGGTTTGCAGCCTTGAAAAGCATAAAATGTGACCTCCCTTATTTCGCTCCCACATTCATCAAGTATTGTAAGCATATATTATGGTATGCAGCACTTAAAAGGGACAGTCAACAGCAAAATTGTTTTTGTTTAAAAAGATAGCTAATGCCTTAACTACCCATTCCCCAGCTTTGTACAACCAACATTGTTATATTTATATACTTTATAACCTTTAAACCTCTAAATGTCTGCCTGCTTCTAAGCCACTTCAGTCTCTTATCAAATGCTTTTTTATTTTCTTTTCCTAAGACTGCTAATTCATGTGGGCCATATAGATAACATTGTGCTCACACTGTGGAGTAATTGGCTTAAAGGGACAGTCTAGGCCAAAATAAACTTCCATGATTCAGATAGAGCATGTAATTTTAAACAATTTTCCAATTTACTTTTATCACCAATTTTGCTTTGTTCTCTTGGTATTCTTAGTTGAAAGCTTAACCTAGGAGGTTCATATGCTAATTTCTTAGACCTTGAAGGCCACCTCTTTTCAGAATGCATTTTAACAGTTTTTCACCACTAGAGGGTGTTAGTTCACGTATTTCATATAGATAACACTGTGCTCGTGCACATGAAGTTATCTGGGAGCAGGCACTGATTGGCTAGACTGCAAGTCTGTCAAAAGAACTGAAATAAAGGGGCAGTTTGCAGAGGCTTAGATACAAGATAATCACAGAGGTTAAAAGTATATTATTATAACTGTGTTGGTTATGCAAAACTGGGGAATGGGTAATAAAGGGATTATCTATCTTTTAAAACAATAAAAATTCTGGTGTAGACTGTCCCTTTAAATGCAAGTCAATAGATAACAAATAGCCATGTGATCAGGGGGCTGTCAAAAGAGGCTTAGATACAAGGTAAGCACAGAGGTTAAAAGTATATTAGAATAACCATATTCGCTGTGCAAAACTGGGGAATGGGTAATAAAGGGATTATCTATCAAAACAAATTTTGGAGTAGATTGCCCGATAGAGAATATATATATGAATATATATATATATATTCTCTAAGTTTCTGGACTCCTGACAGACCCTTGCATCTTTCATCCAGTGATGCACCGACGATTCTGGATTCTGAGTCATGGGGAAAGCAAAAGAACTGTCAAAGGATCTGCAGGAAAAGGTAGTTGAACTGTATAAAACAGGAAAGGGATATAAAAAGATATCCAAGGAATTGAGAATGCAAATCAGAAGTGTTCAAACTCTAATAAAGAAGTGGAAAATGAGGGGTTCTGTTGAAACCAAACCACGGTCAGGTAGACCAACTAAAATTTCAGCCACAACTGGCAGGAAAATTGTTGGGGATGCAAAGACAAACCCACAAATAACTTCAGGTGAAATACAGGACATGTGGTGTGGCTGTTTCAAGATGCACAATAAGGAGGCACTTGAAGAAAGATGGGCTGCATGGTCGAGTAGCCAGAAGAAAGCCATTACTACGCAAATGCCACAAAGTATCCTGCTCACAATACGCCAAACAGCACAGAGACAAGCCTCAAACCTTCTGGCACAAAGTCATTTGGAGTGATGAGACCAAAATTGAGCTTTTTGGCCACAACCATAAACGCTACATTTTGAGAGGATTAAACAAAGCCTATGATGAAAGGTACTCCATTGCTACTGTGAAACACGGAGGTGGATTGCTGATGTTTTGGGAATGTGTGCGCTACAAAAGGCACAGAAAAATTGGTCAGAATTGCTGGTAAGATGAATGCAGTACAATTCTTTTTCTTTCCCCATGACTCGGAATCCAGAAACGTCAGTGCAGCACTGGATGAAAGATGCAAGGGTCTGTCACGAGTCCAGAAACTCATTGAACTTTTATAAACATACACTAATTACAAGCAAACAGATCACAGGTGAGGATGGTTACCTTTAATAGCCATTCAAACCCCTTTGTGTCAACTTGTGTGCATGTTATCAGGCCCAAATCACCAGGGTATGTAAACTTTTGATCAGGGTCATTTGGGAAGTTTCTGTTGTCATTATGATTTAAAAAGAGTAAACACAGTTGATTGATAATAAATGGCTTCAACCAAACACTAACCATGAGTGAAAGAAAAGTTTTTTGTTATCATTCATATTCTCTGAAAAATGGCCAAGAAATCATAAATTCTGCCAGGGTATGTAAACTTATGAGCACGGCTGTGTATATATATATATATATATATATATATATATATATATATATATATATATATATATATATATATATATATATATATATACATACATACACACACACACATACTGTAGTCAGTGGGGCCACCAATAAGATGACAGGTCTAGTCTTTCTAGTGAGCAGACTAAACAAAACATTGTAGCACTAGGGAGCTTGAAAGGGTAAAAAACACAAAGAGAATGGCAGATAAAGTAAGAAAAAAAAACACACCAAGTAAACAAAATATAGGCTATGGACAAACAGTTCGACCAAGAAAAAAATAAAGTGTGTGTGGAAACACATCAGGTAAACTGCCAGTTGGAAGGGCCACAACGTGCAACCAGACAGGTGGGCTCATGACAGATAAATGGACAACTGCTGTATTAAATGGTCAACCAGGAAGATGAATGCCAGATAAACCATGTGGAAGAGAACATACAGTCATAGGGATGAATGTCAGACAAATGCCTGAATGGGGGGAGAATGTCAGACAAATGGCTGATCCAGCAGACACATGTAGAATAAGCAACCAGTTAATAGGGGCTGATTTACAAGCAGCTGGGCAGTATGAAGGATAAATCAGGGGATGGCAAGTTTATTTTAAATTTAGGAGCCATTTCTTTAAGAGGTCAAATAAGGGTCAAATTTGTATACAAACCTATGTACAATGAACAAATGTACAGTCATGAGACCAGCAATAATGATAATAGCACAATAGGGGTAGTAAAGTACTGGTGGGACATGAAATAAAGCAACTGTTTGTAGTTTAAAGGGATAGTAAACTCCAACATTTTTTTTTATGATTCAGATAGAACATACAATTTTAAAACAACTTTCCAATTTAATTTGATTATCAAATTTTCTTCATTCTCTTGTTTTCCATTGCTGAAGGCACAGTATTGCACTACTGACAGGAAGCTGAAAATATCTATTTAGCCAATCACGAGACAAAAGTGTGCAGGCACCAATCAGCAGCAGCTCCCACTAGTGTATGATGTGTGTGTATTCATTTTTTAACAAGGGATACTAAGTGAACAAAGCACATTAGATAGAAAAGAAGTAAATTTAAAAGTGTCTTAAAATTACATGCTCTATTTGAATCATGCAAGTTTAATTTTGACTTTCCTACCCCTTTAAGCATGAACAATATAATTGCATAACTGTTTTTTTTTTTTTTGTTTGTTTGTTTTTTTTAATTATTAGATTTTGATTATACCTAAAATGTTCTTAGGAATCCTGGGACACTCCACACTTTAATACAAAATTGGAAGAAACCCATTAAAGGGACAATAAAATAAAACATTCAGGATTCAGATACAGCATGCAATGGGGGATTGCGCTATTCCAGGATGCCTGAAGGAGGGAGGTCATAATAGTGCGGCCCTGCCGCTAGCAGCCAGGCCCCTGCTATTATGTCCTGATAAACCATCAACGGCCAACGACGTTAAGGGGGTTTCACATCTACATCCATTATCAATTCGTGCTCAGTCTTTTTATAGGCACACGTTCTGAGGCTACTGAGCATGTAGATCGGTTTGTAATTGGCGATGGCTGTCACATGACAGTGGGGGGGAATAAATCTTTTTTTTTTTTTTTTAAAAAAATCTGATATTCAAAGTGCTATTGGATTGTCTTTTTATTGAGGATTTGTGGATTATGCAATACTGTATTTAAAAAGGGACAGTTTACTCAAAATGTGTCTCCTCTTTAATTTGTTCCCAATAATCCACTTTATCTGCTGGAGTGAATTAAATAGTTTACAAGTAGCTCCTTTACCCTTATATCGGCATTTTAAATAGTCGATTTAGCGTGTGGTATCCCCACCTATTCTGAAAGTTTGTGGCCGCAGGTCCAAGCTATAGATAAGCTTTGTAAACACAGCCAGCAGAAGAAATTACACTCCTAGTGGGATATAGCAGAGATAAGGTAATAAAATGTTAATTTTACAGTATACTGTCCCTTTAATGTGACCATACTAAAAATTGAAAAGGCTTATGCAGATAAAAAACACACTGTTAAAGGACATTAAATGTTTGAGTAAAATATATTTCTGAACTATTTACACACTATTACTCCTATTATCAATTTTTATTCATTATCTGGCTATCTTTATTTGAAAAAGAAGGCATTTAAGCTAAGGAGCTAGCCAATTTTTGGTTCAGAACCATGGACAGCACGTGTTTAATGGTGGGTGCATTTAACCACCAATCAGCAAGCACAACCCAGGTTGTGAACCAAAAATGGGCCGGCTTTTAAAGTTACATTCTTGATTTTCAAATAAAGATAGCAAGAGAATTAAGAAAATTGATAATAGGAGTAAATTAGAAAGTTGCTTAAAATTGCATGCTCTATCTGAATCATGAAATAATTTTTTGGGGTTCAGTGTCCCTTTAATTTTTTATTTATTTTTTAATTTAGAGTATTAAGAAGCCAGACACAAATTTCTTAGGAGGAATGGTGGGCAATGTCACAGTGCAAACAATAAATTAGGATTTCCCCCCCCCCCCCAGTTTAAGTGAGACTATATGTTTTGTGTAAATATTTCTGAATAAACCAAAAAAAAATTTTGAGAATAGATATCTAAGCATTTAATTGACCACCCTGTCAGTATCCCTTTAAATTGAAACAGCTTTTACTGAACCCCCCAATTTAAAAAAACAAATTGTAGCATGCTTAAAGGGACACTAAACCCAAACATTTTCTTTCACGATTCAGGTAGAGAATACAATTTTAAACAACGTTCCAATTTACTTCTATCATCTAATTTGCTTCATTCTTTAGATATCCTTTGCTGAAGAAAAAGCACATGGATGAGCCAATCACACAAGGCATATATGTGCAGCCACCAATCAGCAACTACTAAGTCTTTTCAGCAAAGGATATCAAGAGAATACAGCAACATAGATAATAGAAGAAAATTTGAAAGTTGTTTAAAATTGCATTCTCTTTCTAAATCATGAAAGAAAAAAAATTGTGTTTTTAGGTCCCTTTAACTGCTACTCAAATATAAATAGAAAAATGTTGAATAAAATGTCTCTATAACATTGAGTGAGCTAGTAACCAACAGCAATATACTAATTGCATAAATAAATACATCCAAAAACAAAATTTAAACGCAACATTTAGAAGCCATTACTTCCAGGGTTTGATAATATCTGGTAAATACAAACTATTAAAAGGGAAAGGAAACACCAACATTTTTCTTTCATGACTCAATAGAACATACAATTTTAAAAAGTTTTCCAGTTTACTTCTATGATCAAATTTGCTTTAATCTCTTGTTATCCTTTGCTGAAGGGAAAGCATTGCACTACTGGCAGCTAAATTAACACACCTAGTTAGCCAATCACAAGAGACAAATGAGTGAAGGCACCAATCAGTAGCTAGCTCCCAATAGTTTAGGAAATGTGTGTGTTCTTTTACAAACAGGGATACCAAGAGAACAAAGCACATTTGAAAAATAGAAGTGAATTTAAAAGGGTATTAAAATTAGATGCTCTATCTGAATCATACAGGTTTAATGTTGGCTTACCTATCCCTTTAATAATCATTTAGAATATAAAAAAACATTACATGAGAAAACAAATATTTCATGAAAAACATTAAAGATGCACTTTCCCTTCTAAACTGGATTAAAGATACTAAAATACAACTTCCTAATTTACTCCTATTATCAATTGTCTTTGTTCTCTTGCCATCTTTATTTAAAAAGCAATAATGTAAAGCTTAGGAGCTGGCCCATTTTAGCTTCAAAACCCTGGATAGCACTTATTGGTGGCGACATTTAGGGCTCGATCTATCAAGCTACGGCGGACGTATAAATTCCCCATGCAGAATTAAACATTTTGCGCTCGTGTGCCATGCTGTGCAGGGGCAGGAGCTCTCAATCTACCCGGCCGGACGAGACCGGGGAGATTGAAATTCTTCACCAAAGAGGTGGAGAAGTGCATAGGAAGGACCTCTGCTTGATAAATTGTGACTGCAGGTTCTTTTGTGAGAACCTGCAGTCGCAGAGAGGTGAACGGCTTCATAAATCAAGCCCTTAGTCACCAATAAGCAAGCTTAACCCAGGTTCTGAACCAAAAATAGGCCGGGCCCTAAAACTTTACATTCTGGCTTTTTAAATAAAGATAGCAAGAGAATGAAGAAAAATTGAAAGTATATGGAGTATATTAGAAAGTGGCTTAAAATAGCATGCTTTATCTGAATCATTTAAGAAAAAAAAATTGGGTTTAGTGTCTATTTAAAATGAAAAAACATGTATGACGTTGCTTTGAAAACTACTATATAATCTAAAAACATGTTATGAAGGGTGAGAAAAAGTAGACAAATCTAAAGCGCCACATTTTTTCCCTTTTATTTTTAAAAAGGGACACAACACTCAATTTTTTTTCTTTTATGATCCAGACAGACAGAGCATGCCATTTTAAATACCTTTCAAAATTTACTTCTATAATAAAATTTTCTTCATTCTCTTAGAACGTTATGTTGAAAAGCAGGGACATGAGCTCTGGAGAGTGCACGCCTCTGGTTATGGCAGCCGTTTTGTAAGACTTATCCATTTGCAAGATCAGCAGATGATAAACAGTAGATTATAAACAAACAATATATATATATCCTGGAATCAAATGTATGGTTTCAAATGGAAGCTGTGTCATTTTAAAAACTACCTTGTCTCTTATAAATGAGTAAAAAAAAAAAAAAAAAAAACTTGTGAAAAATGAATTACACACACGAAAAGAGTAAGTACATTGTATTTTATTCATGCAACAAAAAAAGTAGTTAGAATCTCTAGATTTGTTTTTATTGATTTATATCAAATGCTATTTGTGCCAGTATACAAGATTTGTTCCTGAGATGACCCAATACTAAGGAGACAGACACATTTTTATTGGAGCTAGACAAGGTTATGTATATACAGAAATGTTCAGAAGAACCCAACATTAGGAGAGAAACATAAAATTCTAGGAGGAATGACACCAAGGCTGCCAGGATTTGTCAAGCCCTGTTTCAGAGGCTTGTAATAAATTCTTTAAGGAATGCTGTACTATAAGATTGGAAACACATTAAGGGGAAACTAGACTTGTTATACAGGCTGCAGTGTATTCAATATATGGGAAATTGTTCCTGTTTATTTTTTAAAATTGAAATAGCTGTTTTGGCCCATTATAAACCACCACCCATTTAAATGGGTTGAGCTTACAGGGAGACCAGACCTCCCTATCTTAGCTTTACTTAAAACACAAATACCCCTTATTTTATCTCTTTCTGTATACACAAACCCAATACGTAGAAAGAGCAATTAAAAATTAACATTTTAGTACCTCCAACCTTCAGTGGGAGGATGATTTCAGCAGCTGTTTACATAGTTTTTCTTTAGACAATACTGCAATATTCATATTTTCAGTATGGCTGGTGGTTTTAACAGGCAACATCATCTATTTCAAATGAGGAAATAAAGATAAAGAAGTTATTTGTTAACAATTTAATACACTGCAGCCAGTAAAAGGGATCACTGGAAACATTAAGGGGATGGGGGGGTATTTTACAGTACAATAACCCTTGTAAATAAACTTTAGACTCAATAGTTAATATGTACAAAACATAATGAAAAGAATAGATATAAACTAAAAACAAGTTTATAACCGTTATAGGCATTGACAATGTTAGTGCTGCAGATTCTGATGGCGCTCCAGAAATTACTGATAATAATAATAATACTGATGTATAGAATGTGTGGGCAACATAGGGCCATAGAGTTGTATGTAACCCTTTCCAGTCTCCCTGGAAACATCTACCTTATTAGTGGGGATAGAATTTTCTTTTGATAATCATAAATCTAATTTATTTTGCTACAAACACACTTTTTTCTTCCCAACACAAAGCTTATTTTCCTCATTGTTGAACCAACAAATAGGTAACAGTGAAGTAAAACCAATTAAAAGGACATGGAACATATATGTAATACAACATTTAATTATGAGTAACAAAAAAAATTACTTTGCAATATGCATGTATGATTTATATCTCATGCTTTTGCTGTAAAATACCTTGCATTTGTGGAGAAAAAAAAAAAAAAGTGCTTTTCCAATGGTCCCTACACAAAGGCAAAAAAGCAACACTTGTAACCTAGGTTTCCTTCAAAATGGTGCAAACAGACTAAACCATCTACATCCTAGAAAATGATTGCTTAGATCAGTGGACAAATTAATTCACAGCTTGTCCTAATTAGCTACAATTAAAAAAGGGATATGAAACCCAAAAATGTTCCTTTGTGATTCAGAGCATACAGTAAAAAAATAAAATAAAAAAGTTTACAATTTATTTCTATTATCATATTCTGTGTTGAAGAGATACCTAGGTAGGTATTTGGAGCACTGCATAAGCAGGAAATAGTGCTGCCATATAGTGCTCTTGCAATTTTATAACATTCTTGCAAAACTGCTGCCATATAGTGCTCCAGAAATGGGCCGGCTCCTAAGCATACATCCCTGCTTTTTAACAATATACAAAAAGAAACAAAGACAAATTGATAATAGAAGTAAATTAGAAAGGACCAGTAAATACAGCTGTTTTGCATAATCAACAAATGCATGATAACAAGACAATGCAATAGCGCTTAGTCGGAAATCCAAATGAATAGTCGATTTTGTTCTGGCAAATTTCAAAGTTATGTCTATTTCAACTCCCACTGCACCATGTGACAGCCATCAGCCAATCACAAATGCATATACGTATATTCTGTGAATTCTTGCACATGCTCAGTAGGAGCTGGTGACAAAGTGTAAACATAAAAAGAATGTGCACATTTTGTTAATGGAAGTAAATTGGAGAGTTGTTTAAAATTGTTGCTCTGAATCATGGAAGTTTAATTTTGAGTTTAGTGTCCCTTTAAGGAAGATAAACACAATTTGAAATTATTTGGAAAAGAATTAATAAAGTGACAGTTTAATAATAATTTATTGTGTAGGTAATCTGCAATCCAGTACTTGATTACTTAAAGAGACATGAAACCCCAAATTTTCCATTCATAATTCAGATAGAGCATGCAATTTTAAAAACTTTCTAAATGTACTTCTATGTTTACATTTTTTCTTTGTTCTCTTGGTATCTTTTGTTGAAAAGCAGGGGCATAAAGCTCAGGCGCGTGCATGGGTCTGAAGCACTATGGCAGCAGTTTTGCAAGAATGTTATCCATTTGCAAGAGCACTAGATGGCAGTGCTCCAGGCACCTACCTAGGTATCTCTTCAACAAAGAACACCATGTGATTGAAGCAAATTTGATGATAAAAGTATTTTTTATTTTTTTTAAAT